>NW_028247932.1:0-215216 GCF_964263255.1 Lissotriton vulgaris | reverse complement strand
TGCAGTTATCCATTTTTTGGATGTCATCCCCACTCTGGTAGAGAGGGACAATCTTGTTTAAGTTACTATGGTCATAAGACCTTTCCCTACAACTAGGGATGTGGCTGCCACTATGGGAATCTAATTAAACAACAGGGGTGGTGATGGACAGAGTTGCTGAATTAAGCAGAATACTCTCACCCAGTCAAGAGATCAGGGCTTAATCCAACACCGTTTTTTAGCTCACTGCACCATCCCAGCTCAGAACCTGGCTATATGCAAATTAGTCTGTCCCTGGCCCAGTGTATCATGGGAACAGGGCAAACCAAACTACCAAGCCAATTCTTTCACTGGGAAGGAAACAAGCTACCGGGGACCGGTTTCTGGCATTTCAGCCATCTTCGGCCCAGCTTCCTTGAATCCTGATGGTGCAATTAGCTAGGGACTCACGTCTGAGTATACCCTTCCACGCTTATGGTGGACAAAATAATTAAACAACAGGGGGTGGTGATGGACAGAGTTTCTGAATTAAGCAGAATACTCTCACCCAGTCAAGAGATCAGGGCTTAATCCAACACCATTTTTTAGCTCACTGCACCATCCCAGCTCGGAACCTGGCTATATGCAAATTAGTCTGTCCCTGGCCCAGTGTATCACAGGAACAGGGCAAACCAAACTACCAAGCCAATTCTTTCACGGGGAAGGAAACAAGCTACCGGGGACCGGTTTCTGGCATTTCAGCCGTCTTCGGCCTGGCTTGCTTGAATCCTGATGGTGCAATGAGCTAGGGACTCACGTCTGAGTATACCATTCCACGCTTATGGTGGACAAAATAATTAAACAACAGGGGGTGGTGATGGACAGAGTTTCTGAATTAAGCAGAATACTCTCACCCAGTCAAGAGATCAGGGCTTAATCCAACACCATTTTTTAGCTCACTGCACCATCCCAGCTCAGAACCTGGCTATATGCAAATTAGTCTGTCCCTGGCCCAATGTATCATGGGAACAGGGCAAACCAAACTACCAAGCCAATTCTTTCACTGGGAAGGAAACAAGCTACCGGGGACCGGTTTCTGGCATTTCAGCCGTCTTCGGCCCGGCTTGCTTGAATCCTGATGTTGCAATGAGCTAGGGACTCACGTCTGAGTATACCCTTCCACGCTTATGGTGGACAAAATAATTAAACAACAGGGGGTGGTGATGGACAGAGTTTCTGAATTAAGCAGAATACTCTCACCCAGTCAAGAGATATGGGCTTAATCCAACACCGTTTTTTAGCTCACTGCACCATCCCAGCTCAGAAGCTGGCTATATGCAAATTCGTCTGTCCCTGGCCCAGTGTATCATGGGAACAGGGCAAACCAAACTACTAAGCCAATTCTTTCACTGGGAAGAAAACAAGCTACCGGGGACCAGTTTCTGGCATTTCAGCCATCTTCGGCCCGGCTTGCTTGAATCCTGATGGTGCAAAGAGCTAGGGACTCATGTCTGAGTATACCCTTCCACGCTTATTGTGGACAAAATAATTAAACAACAGGGGGTGGTGATGGACAGAGTTTCTGAATTAAGCCGAATACTCTCACCCAGTCAAGAGATCAGGGCTCAATCCAACACCGTTTTTTTAGCTCACTGCACCATCCCAGCTCGGAACCTGGCTATATGCAAATTAGTCTGTCCCTGGCCCAGTGTATCACGGGAACAGGGCAAACCAAACTACCAAGCCAATTCTTTCACTGGGAAGGAAACAAGCTACCGGGGACCGGTTTCTGGCATTTCAGCCGTCTTCGGCCCGGCTTGCTTGAATCCTGATGGTGCAATGAGCTAGGGACTCACGCCTGAGTATACCCTTCCACGCTTATTGTGGACAAAATAATTAAACAACAGGGGGTGGTGATGGACAGAGTTTCTGAATTAAGCAGAAAACTCTCACCCAGTCAAGAGATCAGGGCTTAATCCAACACTGTTTTTTAGCTCACTGCACCATCCCAGCTCAGAACCTGGCTATATGCAAATTAGTCTGTCCCTGGCCCAGTGTATCATGGGAACAGGGCAAACCAAACTACCAAGCCAATTCTTTCACTGGGAAGGAAACAAGCTACCGGGGACCGGTTTCTGGCATTTCAGCCGTCTTCGGCCCGGCTTGCTTGAATCCTGATGTTGCAATGAGCTAGGGACTCACGTCTGAGTATACCCTTCCCCGCTTATGGTGGACAAAATAATTAAACAACAGGGGGTGGTGATGGACAGAGTTTCTGAATTAAGCAGAATACTCTCACCCAGTCAAGAGATATGGGCTTAATCCAACACCGTTTTTTAGCTCACTGCACCATCCCAGCTCAGAACCTGGCTATATGCAAATTAGTCTGTCCCTGGCCCAGTGTATCATGGGAACAGGGCAAACCAAACTACCAAGCCAATTCTTTCACTGGGAAGGAAACAAGCTACCGGGGACCAGTTTCTGGCATTTCAGCCGTCTTCGGCCCGGCTTGCTTGAATCCTGGTGGTGCAAAGAGCTAGGGACTCATGTCTGAGTATACCCTTCCACGCTTATTGTGGACAAAATAATTAAACAACAGGGGGTGGTGATGGACAGAGTTTCTGAATTAAGCAGAATACTCTCACCCAGTCAAGAGATCAGGGCTTAATCCAACACCGTTTTTTAGCTCACTGCACCATCCCAGCTCGGAACTTGGCTATATGCAAATTAGTCTGTCCCTGGCCCAGTGTATCACGGGAACAGGGCAAACCAAACTACCAAGCCAATTCTTTCACTGGGAAGGAAACAAGCTACCGGGGACCGGTTTCTGGCATTTCAGCCGTCTTCGGCCCGGCTTGCTTGAATCCTGATGGTGCAATGAGCTAGGGACTCACGTCTGAGTATACCCTTCCACGCTTATTGTGGACAAAATAATTAAACAACAGGGGGTGGTGATGGACAGAGTTTCTGAATTAGGCAGAATACTCTCACCCAGTCAAGAGATCAGGGCTTAATCCAACACTGTTTTTTAGCTCACTGCACCATCCCAGCTCGGAACCTGGCTATATGCAAATTAGTCTGTCCCTGGCCCAGTGTATCACGGGAACAGGGCAAACCTAACTACCAAGCCAATTCTTTCACTGGGAAGGAAACAAGCTACCGGGGACCGGTTTCTGGCATTTCAGCCGTCTTCGGCCCGGCTTGCTTGAATCCTGATGGTGCAATGAGCTAGGGACTCACGTCTGAGTATACCATTCCACGCTTATGGTGGACAAAATAATTAAACAACAGGGGGTGGTGATGGACAGAGTTTCTGAATTAAGCAGAATACTCTCACCCAGTCAAGAGATCAGGGCTTAATCCAACACCATTTTTTAGCTCACTGCACCATCCCAGCTCAGAACCTGGCTATATGCAAATTAGTCTGTCCCTGGCCCAATGTATCATGGGAACAGGGCAAACCAAACTACCAAGCCAATTCTTTCACTGGGAAGGAAACAAGCTACCGGGGACCGGTTTCTGGCATTTCAGCCGTCTTCGGCCCGGCTTGCTTGAATCCTGATGTTGCAATGAGCTAGGGACTCACATCTGAGTATACCCTTCCACGCTTATGGTGGACAAAATAATTAAACAACAGGGGGTGGTGATGGACAGAGTTTCTGAATTAAGCAGAATACTCTCACCCAGTCAAGAGATATGGGCTTAATCCAACACCGTTTTTTAGCTCACTGCACCATCCCAGCTCAGAAGCTGGCTATATGCAAATTCGTATGTCCCTGGCCCAGTGTATCATGGGAACAGGGCAAACCAAACTACCAAGCCAATTCTTTCACTGGGAAGGAAACAAGCTACCGGGGACCAGTTTCTGGCATTTCAGCCATCTTCGGCCCGGCTTGCTTGAATCCTGATGGTGCAAAGAGCTAGGGACTCATGTCTGAGTATACCCTTCCACGCTTATTGTGGACAAAATAATTAAACAACAGGGGGTGGTGATGGACAGAGTTTCTGAATTAAGCAGAATACTCTCACCCAGTCAAGAGATCAGGGCTTAATCCAACACCGTTTTTTAGCTCACTGCACCATCCCAGCTCGGAACCTGGCTATATGCAAATTAGTCTGTCCCTGGCCCAGTGTATCACGGGAACAGGGCAAACCAAACTACCAAGCCAATTCTTTCACTGGGAAGGAAACAAGCTACCGGGGACCGGTTTCTGGCATTTCAGCCGTCTTCGGCCCGGCTTGCTTGAATCCTGATGGTGCAATGAGCTAGGGACTCACGCCTGAGTATACCCTTCCACGCTTATTGTGGACAAAATAATTAAACAACAGGGGGTGGTGATGGACAGAGTTTCTGAATTAAGCAGAAAACTCTCACCCAGTCAAGAGATCAGGGCTTAATCCAACACTGTTTTTTAGCTCACTGCGCCATCCCAGCTCAGAACCTGGCTATATGCAAATTAGTCTGTCCCTGGCCCAGTGTATCATGGGAACAGGGAAAACCAAACTACCAAGCCAATTCTTTCACTGGGAAGGAAACAAGCTACCGGGGACCGGTTTCTGGCATTTCAGCCGTCTTCGGCCCGGCTTGCTTGAATCCTGATGGTGCAAAGAGCTAGGGACTCATGTCTGAGTATACCCTTCCACGCTTATTGTGGACAAAATAATTAAACAACAGGGGGTGGTGATGGACAGAGTTTCTGAATTAAGCAGAATACTCTCACCCAGTCAAGAGATCAGGGCTTAATCCAACACCGTTTTTTAGCTCACTGCACCATCCCAGCTCGGAACTTGGCTATATGCAAATTAGTCTGTCCCTGGCCCAGTGTATCACGGGAACAGGGCAAACCAAACTACCAAGCCAATTCTTTCACTGGGAAGGAAACAAGCTACCGGGGACCGGTTTCTGGCATTTCAGCCGTCTTCGGCCCGGCTTGCTTGAATCCTGATGGTGCAATGAGCTAGGGACTCACGTCTGAGTATACCCTTCCACGCTTATTGTGGACAAAATAATTAAACAACAGGGGGTGGTGATGGACAGAGTTTCTGAATTAGGCAGAATACTCTCACCCAGTCAAGAGATCAGGGCTTAATCCAACACTGTTTTTTAGCTCACTGCACCATCCCAGCTCGGAACCTGGCTATATGCAAATTAGTCTGTCCCTGGCCCAGTGTATCACGGGAACAGGGCAAACCTAACTACCAAGCCAATTCTTTCACTGGGAAGGAAACAAGCTACCGGGGACCGGTTTCTGGCATTTCAGCCGTCTTCGGCCCGGCTTGCTTGAATCCTGATGGTGCAATGAGCTAGGGACTCACGTCTGAGTATACCATTCCACGCTTATGGTGGACAAAATAATTAAACAACAGGGGGTGGTGATGGACAGAGTTTCTGAATTAAGCAGAATACTCTCACCCAGTCAAGAGATCAGGGCTTAATCCAACACCATTTTTTAGCTCACTGCACCATCCCAGCTCAGAACCTGGCTATATGCAAATTAGTCTGTCCCTGGCCCAATGTATCATGGGAACAGGGCAAACCAAACTACCAAGCCAATTCTTTCACTGGGAAGGAAACAAGCTACCGGGGACCGGTTTCTGGCATTTCAGCCGTCTTCGGCCCGGCTTGCTTGAATCCTGATGTTGCAATGAGCTAGGGACTCACATCTGAGTATACCCTTCCACGCTTATGGTGGACAAAATAATTAAACAACAGGGGGTGGTGATGGACAGAGTTTCTGAATTAAGCAGAATACTCTCACCCAGTCAAGAGATATGGGCTTAATCCAACACCGTTTTTTAGCTCACTGCACCATCCCAGCTCAGAAGCTGGCTATATGCAAATTCGTATGTCCCTGGCCCAGTGTATCATGGGAACAGGGCAAACCAAACTACCAAGCCAATTCTTTCACTGGGAAGGAAACAAGCTACCGGGGACCAGTTTCTGGCATTTCAGCCATCTTCGGCCCGGCTTGCTTGAATCCTGATGGTGCAAAGAGCTAGGGACTCATGTCTGAGTATACCCTTCCACGCTTATTGTGGACAAAATAATTAAACAACAGGGGGTGGTGATGGACAGAGTTTCTGAATTAAGCAGAATACTCTCACCCAGTCAAGAGATCAGGGCTTAATCCAACACTGTTTTTTAGCTCACTGCACCATCCCAGCTCGGAACCTGGCTATATGCAAATTAGTCTGTCCCTGGCCCAGTGTATCACGGGAACAGGGCAAACCAAACTACCAAGCCAATTCTTTCACTGGGAAGGAAACAAGCTACCGGGGACCGGTTTCTGGCATTTCAGCCGTCTTCGGCCCGGCTTGCTTGAATCCTGATGGTGCAATGAGCTAGGGACTCACGCCTGAGTATACCCTTCCACGCTTATTGTGGACAAAATAATTAAACAACAGGGGGTGGTGATGGACAGAGTTTCTGAATTAAGCAGAAAACTCTCACCCAGTCAAGAGATCAGGGCTTAATCCAACACTGTTTTTTAGCTCACTGCGCCATCCCAGCTCAGAACCTGGCTATATGCAAATTAGTCTGTCCCTGGCCCAGTGTATCATGGGAACAGGGAAAACCAAACTACCAAGCCAATTCTTTCACTGGGAAGGAAACAAGCTACCGGGGACCGGTTTCTGGCATTTCAGCCGTCTTCGGCCCGGCTTGCTTGAATCCTGATGTTGCAATGAGCTAGGGACTCACGTCTGAGTATACCCTTCCCCGCTTATGGTGGACAAAATAATTAAACAACAGGGGGTGGTGATGGACAGAGTTTCTGAATTAAGCAGAATACTCTCACCCAGTCAAGAGATATGGGCTTAATCCAACACCGTTTTTTAGCTCACTGCACCATCCCAGCTCAGAACCTGGCTATATGCAAATTAGTCTGTCCCTGGCCCAGTGTATCATGGGAACAGGGCAAACCAAACTACCAAGCCAATTTTTTCACTGGGAAGGAAACAAGCTACCGGGGACCAGTTTCTGGCATTTCAGCCGTCTTCGGCCCGGCTTGCTTGAATCCTGATGGTGCAAAGAGCTAGGGACTCATGTCTGAGTATACCCTTCCACGCTTATTGTGGACAAAATAATTAAACAACAGGGGGTGGTGATGGACAGAGTTTCTGAATTAAGCAGAATACTCTCACCCAGTCAAGAGATCAGGGCTTAATCCAACACCGTTTTTTAGCTCACTGCACCATCCCAGCTCGGAACCTGGCTATATGCAAATTAGTCTGTCCCTGGCCCAGTGTATCACGGGAACAGGGCAAACCAAACTACCAAGCCAATTCTTTCACTGGGAAGGAAACAAGCTACCGGGGACCGGTTTCTGGCATTTCAGCCGTCTTCGGCCCGGCTTGCTTGAATCCTGATGGTGCAATGAGCTAGGGACTCACGTCTGAGTATACCCTTCCACGCTTATGGTGGACAAAATAATTAAACAACAGGGTGTGGTGATGGACAGAGTTTCTGAATTAAGCAGAATGCTCTCACCCAGTCAAGAGATCAGGGCTTAATCCAACACCGTTTTTTAGCTCACTGCAACCATCCCAGCTCAGAACCTGGCGATATGCAAATTAGTCTGTCCCTGGCCCAGTGTATCATGGGAACAGTGCAAACCAAACTACCAAGCCAATTCTTTCACTGGGAAGGAAACAAGCTACCGGGGACTGGTTTCTGGCATTTCAGCCGTCTTCGGCCCGGCTTGCTTGAATCCTGATGGTGCAATGAGCTAGGGACTCACGTCTGAGTATACCCTTCCACGCTTATGGTGGACAAAATAATTAAACAACAGGGGGTGGTGATGGACAGAGTTTCTGAATTAAGCAGAATACTCTCACCCAGTCAAGAGATCAGGGCTTAATCCAACACCGTTTTTTAGCTCACTGCACCATCCCAGCTCAGAACCTGGCTATATGCAAATTAGTCTGTCCCTGACCCAGTGTATCACAGGAACAGGGCAAACCAAACTACCAAGCCAATTCTTTCACTGGGAAGGAAACAAGCTACCGGGGACCGGTTTCTGGCATATCAGCCGTCTTCGGCCCGGCTTGCTTGAATCCTGATGGTGCAATAAGCTAGGGACTCACGTCTGAGTATACCCTTCCACGCTTATGGTGGACAAAATAATTAAACAACAGGGGGTGGTGATGGACAGAGTTTCGGAATTAAGCAGAATACTCTAACCCAGTCAAGAGATCAGGGCTTAATCCAACATGGTTTTTTAGCTCACTGCACCATCCCAGCTCAGAACCTGGCTATATGCAAATTAGTCTGTCCCTGGCCCAGTGTATCATGGGAACAGGGCAAACCAAACTACCAAGCCAATTCTTTCACTGGGAAGGAAACAAGCTACCAGGGACCGGTTTCTGGCATTTCAGCCGTCTTCGGCCCGGCTTGCTTGAATCCTGATGTTGCAATGAGCTAGGGACTCACGTCTGAGTATACCCTTCCACGCTTATGGTGGACAAAATAATTAAACAACAGGGGGTGGTGATGGACAGAGTTTCTGAATTAAGCAGAATACCCTCACCCAGTCAAGAGATCAGGGCTTAATCCAACACCGTTTTTTAGCTCACTGCACCATCCCAGCTCGGAACCTGGCTATATGCAAATTAGTCTGTCCCTGGCCCAGTGTATCACGGGAACAGGGCAAACCAAACTACCAAGCCAATTCTTTCACTGGGAAGGAAACAAGCTACCGGGGACCGGTTTCTGGCATTTCAGCCGTCTTCGGCCCGGCTTGCTTGAATCCTGATGGTGCAATGAGCTAGGGACTCACGTCTGAGTATACCCTTCCACGCTTATTGTGGACAAAATAATTAAACAACAGGGGGTGGTGATGGACAGAGTTTCTGAATTAAGCAGAATACTCTCACCCAGTCAAGAGATCAGGGCTTAATCCAACACTGTTTTTTAGCTCACTGCACCATCCCAGCTCGGAACCTGGCTATATGCAAATTAGTCTGTCCCTGGCCCAGTGTATCACGGGAACAGGGCAAACCAAACTACCAAGCCAATTCTTTCACTGGGAAGGAAACAAGCTACCGGGGACCGGTTTTTGGCATTTCAGCCGTCTTCGGCCCGGCTTGCTTGAATCCTGATGGTGCAATGAGCTAGGGACTCACGTCTGAGTATACCCTTCCACGCTTATGGTGGACAAAATAATTAAACAACAGGGTGTGGTGATGGACAGAGTTTCTGAATTAAGCAGAATGCTCTCACACAGTCAAGAGATCAGGGCTTAATCCAACACCGTTTTTTAGCTCACTGCAACCATCCCAGCTCAGAACCTGGCGATATGCAAATTAGTCTGTCCCTGGCCCAGTGTATCATGGGAACAGTGCAAACCAAACTACCAAGCCAATTCTTTCACTGGGAAGGAAACAAGCTACCGGGGACTGGTTTCTGGCATTTCAGCCGTCTTCGGCCCGGCTTGCTTGAATCCTGATGGTGCAATGAGCTAGGGACTCACGTCTGAGTATACCCTTCCACGCTTATGGTGGACAAAATAATTAAACAACAGGGGGTGGTGATGGACAGAGTTTCTGAATTAAGCAGAATACTCTCACCCAGTCAAGAGATCAGGGCTTAATCCAACACCGTTTTTTAGCTCACTGCACCATCCCAGCTCAGAACCTGGCTATATGCAAATTAGTCTGTCCCTGACCCAGTGTATCATGGGAACAGGGCAAACCAAACTACCAAGCCAATTCTTTCACTGGGAAGGAAACAAGCTACCGGGGACCGGTTTCTGGCATATCAGCCGTCTTCGGCCCGGCTTGCTTGAATCCTGATGGTGCAATAAGCTAGGGACTCACGTCTGAGTATACCCTTCCACGCTTATGGTGGACAAAATAATTAAACAACAGGGGGTGGTGATGGACAGAGTTTCGGAATTAAGCAGAATACTCTCACCCAGTCAAGAGATCAGGGCTTAATCCAACACGGTTTTTTAGCTCACTGCACCATCCCAGCTCAGAACCTGGCTATATGCAAATTAGTCTGTCCCTGGCCCAGTGTATCATGGGAACAGGGCAAACCAAACTACCAAGCCAATTCTTTCACTGGGAAGGAAACAAGCTACCGGGGACCGGTTTCTGGCATTTCAGCCGTCTTCGGCCCGGCTTGCTTGAATCCTGATGGTGCAATGAGCTAGGGACTCACGTCTGAGTATACCCTTCCACGCTTATTGTGGACAAAATAATTAAACAACAGGGGGTGGTGATGGACAGAGTTTCTGAATTAAGCAGAATACTCTCACCCAGTCAAGAGATCAGGGCTTAATCCAACACTGTTTTTTAGCTCACTGCACCATCCCAGCTCGGAACCTGGCTATATGCAAATTAGTCTGTCCCTGGCCCAGTGTATCACGGGAACAGGGCAAACCAAACTACCAAGCCAATTCTTTCACTGGGAAGGAAACAAGCTACCGGGGACCGGTTTTTGGCATTTCAGCCGTCTTCGGCCCGGCTTGCTTGAATCCTGATGGTGCAATGAGCTAGGGACTCACGTCTGAGTATACCCTTCCACGCTTATGGTGGACAAAATAATTAAACAACAGGGTGTGGTGATGGACAGAGTTTCTGAATTAAGCAGAATGCTCTCACCCAGTCAAGAGATCAGGGCTTAATCCAACACCGTTTTTTAGCTCACTGCAACCATCCCAGCTCAGAACCTGGCGATATGCAAATTAGTCTGTCCCTGGCCCAGTGTATCATGGGAACAGTGCAAACCAAACTACCAAGCCAATTCTTTCACTGGGAAGGAAACAAGCTACCGGGGACTGGTTTCTGGCATTTCAGCCGTCTTCGGCCCGGCTTGCTTGAATCCTGATGGTGCAATGAGCTAGGGACTCACGTCTGAGTATACCCTTCCACGCTTATGGTGGACAAAATAATTAAACAACAGGGGGTGGTGATGGACAGAGTTTCTGAATTAAGCAGAATACTCTCACCCAGTCAAGAGATCAGGGCTTAATCTAACACCGTTTTTTAGCTCACTGCACCATCCCAGCTCAGAACCTGGCTATATGCAAATTAGTCTGTCCCTGACCCAGTGTATCATGGGAACAGGGCAAACCAAACTACCAAGCCAATTCTTTCACTGGGAAGGAAACAAGCTACCGGGGACCGGTTTCTGGCATATCAGCCGTCTTCGGCCCGGCTTGCTTGAATCCTGATGGTGCAATAAGCTAGGGACTCACGTCTGAGTATACCCTTCCACGCTTATGGTGGACAAAATAATTAAACAACAGGGGGTGGTGATGGACAGAGTTTCGGAATTAAGCAGAATACTCTCACCCAGTCAAGAGATCAGGGCTTAATCCAACACGGTTTTTTAGCTCACTGCACCATCCCAGCTCAGAACCTGGCTATATGCAAATTAGTCTGTCCCTGGCCCAGTGTATCATGGGAACAGGGCAAACCAAACTACCAAGCCAATTCTTTCACTGGGAAGGAAACAAGCTACCAGGGACCGGTTTCTGGCATTTCAGCCGTCTTCGGCCCGGCTTGCTTGAATCCTGATGTTGCAATGAGCTAGGGACTCACGTCTGAGTATACCCTTCCACGCTTATGGTGGACAAAATAATTAAACAACAGGGGGTGGTGATGGACAGAGTTTCTGAATTAAGCAGAATACCCTCACCCAGTCAAGAGATCAGGGCTTAATCCAACACCGTTTTTTAGCTCACTGCACCATCCCAGCTCGGAACCTGGCTATATGCAAATTAGTCTGTCCCTGGCCCAGTGTATCACGGGAACAGGGCAAACCAAACTACCAAGCCAATTCTTTCACTGGGAAGGAAACAAGCTACCGGGGACCGGTTTCTGGCATTTCAGCCGTCTTCGGCCTGGCTTGCTTGAATCCTGATGGTGCAATGAGCTAGGGACTCACGTCTGAGGATACCATTCCACGATTATGGTGGACAAAATAATTAAACAACAGGGGGTGGTGATGGACAGAGTTTCTGAATTAAGCAGAATGCTCTCACCCAGTCAAGAGATCAGCGCTTAATCCAACACCGTTTTTTAGCTCACTGCACCATCCCAGCTCAGAACCTGGCCATATGCAAATTAGTCTGTCCCTGGTCCAGTGTATCATGGGAACAGGGCAAACCAAACTACCAAGCCAATTCTTTCACTGGGAAGGAAACAAGCTACCGGGGACCGGTTTCTGGCATATCAGCCGTCTTCGGCCCGGCTTGCTTGAATCCTGATGGTGCAATGAGCTAGGGACTCACGTCTGAGTATACCCTTCCACGCTTATGGTGGACAAAATATTTAAGCAACAGGGGGTGGTGATGGACAGAGTTTCTGAATTAGGCAGAATACTCTCACCCAGTCAAGAGATCAGGGCTTAATCCAACACCGTTTTTTAGCTCACTGCACCATCCCAGCTGAGAACCTGGCTATATACAAATTAGTCTGTCCCTGGCCCAGTGTATCATAGGAACAGGGCAAACCAAACTACCAAGCCAATTCTTTCACTGGGAAGGAAACAAGCTACCGGGGACCGGTTTCTTGCATTTCAGCCATCTTCGGCCCGGTTTGCTTGAATCCTGATGGTGCAATTAGCTAGGGACTCACGTCTGAGTATACCCTTCCACGCTTATGGTGGACAAAATAATTAAACAACAGGGGGGGGTGATGGACAGAGTTTCTGAATTAAGCAGAATGCTCTCACCCAGTCAAGAGATCAGGGCTTAATCCAACACCGTTTTTTAGCTCACTGCACCATCCCAGCTCAGAACCTGGCAATATGCAAATTAGTCTGTCCCTGGCCCAGTGTATCATGGGAACAGTGCAAACCAAACTACCAAGCCAATTCTTTCACTGGGAAGGAGACAAGCTACCGGGGACTGGTTTCTGGCATTTCAGCCGTCTTCGGCCCGGCTTGCTTGAATCCTGATGGTGCAATGAGCTAGGGACTCACGTCTGAGTATACCCTTCCACGCTTATGGTGGACAAAATAATTAAACAACAGGGGGTGGTGATGGACAGAGTTTCTGAATTAAGCAGAATGCTCTCACCCAGTCAAGAGATCAGGGCTTAATCCAACACCGTTTTTTAGCTCACTGCACCATCCCAGCTCAGAACCTGGCTATATGCAAATTAGTCTGTCCCTGACCCAGTGTATCATGGGAACAGGGCAAACCAAACTACCAAGCCAATTCTTTCACTGGGAAGGAAACAAGCTACCGGGGACCGGTTTCTGGCATATCAGCCGTCTTCGGCCCGGCTTGCTTGAATCCTGATGGTGCAATAAGCTAGGGACTCACGTCTGAGTATACCCTTCCACGCTTATGGTGGACAAAATAATTAAACAACAGGGGGTGGTGATGGACAGAGGTTCTGAATTAAGCAGAATACTCTCACCCAGTCAAGAGATCAGGGCTTAATCCAACACCGGTTTTTAGCTCACTGCACCATCCCAGCTCGGAACCTGGCTATATGCAAATTAGTCTGTCCCTGGCCCAGTGTATCACGGGAACAGGGCAAACCAAACTACCAAGCCAATTCTTTCACTGGGAAGGAAACAAGCTACCGGGGACCGGTTTCTGGCATTTCAGCCGTCTTCGGCCTGGCTTGCTTGAATCCTGATGGTGCAATGAGCTAGGGACTCACGTCTGAGGATACCATTCCACGCTTATGGTGGACAAAATAATTAAACAACAGGGGGTGGTGATGGACAGAGTTTCTGAATTAAGCAGAATGCTCTCACCCAGTCAAGAGATCAGCGCTTAATCCAACACCGTTTTTTAGCTCACTACACCACCCCAGCTCAGAACCTGGCCATATGCAAATTAGTCTGTCCCTGGTCCAGTGTATCATGGGAACAGGGCAAACCAAACTAGCAAGCCAATTCTTTCACTGGGAAGGAAACAAGCTACCGGGGACCGGTTTCTGGCATATCAGCCATCTTCGGCCCGGCTTGCTTGAATCCTGATGGTGCAATGAGCTAGGGACTCACGTCTGAGTATACCCTTCCACGCTTATGGTGGACAAAATATTTAAGCAACAGGGGGTAGTGATGGACAGAGTTTCTGAATTAGGCAGAATACTCTCACCCAGTCAAGAGATCAGGGCTTAATCCAACACCGTTTTTTAGCTCACTGCACCAACCCAGCTGAGAACCTGGCTATATACAAATTAGTCTGTCCCTGGCCCAGTGTATCATAGGAACAGGGCAAACCAAACTACCAAGCCAATTCTTTCACTGGGAAGGAAACAAGCTACCGGGGACCGGTTTCTTGCATTTCAGCCATCTTCGGCCCGGTTTGCTTGAATCCTGATGGTGCAATTAGCTAGGGACTCACGTCTGAGTATACCCTTCCACGCTTATGGTGGACAAAATAATTAAACAACAGGGGGTGGTGATGGACAGAGTTTCTGAATTAAGCAGAATACTCTCACCCAGTCAAGAGATCAGGGCTTAATCCAACACCGTTTTTTAGCTCACTGCACCATCCCAGCTCAATACCTGGCTATATGCAAATTAGTCTGTCCCTGGCCCAGTGTATCATGGGAACAGGGCAAACCAAACTACCAAGCCAATTCTTTCACTGGGAAGGAAACAAGCTGCCGGGGACCGGTTTCTGGCATTTCAGCCGTCTTCGGCCCGGCTTGCTTGAATCCTGATGTTGCAATGAGCTAGGGACTCACGTCTGAGTATACCCTTCCACGCTTATGGTGGACAAAATAATTAAACAACAGGGGGTGGTAATGGACAGAGTTTCTGAATTAAGCAGAATACTCTCACCCAGTCAAGAGATATGGGCTTAATCCAACACCGTTTTTTAGCTCACTGCACCATCCCAGCTCAGAACCTGGCGATATGCAAAGTAGTCTGTCCCTGGCCCAGTGTATCATGGGAACAGTGCAAACCAAACTACCAAGCCAATTCTTTCACTGGGAAGGAAACAAGCTACCGGGGACTGGTTTCTGGCATTTCAGCCGTCTTCGGCCCGGCTTGCTTGAATCCTGATGCTGCAATGAGCTAGGGGCTCACGTCTGAGTATACCCTTCCACGCTTATGGTGGACAAAATAATTAAACAACAGGTGGTGGTGATGGACAGAGTTTCTGAATTAAGCAGAATACTCTCACCCAGCCAAGAGATCAGGGCTTAATCCAACACCGTTTTTTTTAGCTCACTGCACCATCCCAGCTCAGAACCTGGCTATATGCAAATTAGTCTGTCCCTGACCCAGTGTATCATGGGAACAGGGCAAACCAAACTACAAAGCCAATTCTTTCACTGGGAAGGAAACAAGCTACCGGGGACCGGTTTCTGGCATATCAGCCGTCTTCGGCCCGGCTTGCTTGAATCCTGATGGTGCAATGAGCTAGGGACTCATGTCTGAGTATACCCTTCCACGCTTATGGTGGACAAAATAATTAAACAACAGGGGGTGGTGATAGACAGAGTTTCTGAATTAGGCAGAATACTCTCACCCAGTCAAGAGATCAGGGCTTAATCCAACACAGTTTTTTAGCTCACTGCACCATCCCAGCTCAGAACCTGGCTATATGCAAATTAGTCTGTCCCTGGCCCAGTGTATCATGGGAACAGGGCAAACCAAACTACCAAGCCAATTCTTTCACTGGGAAGGAAACAAATTACCGGGGACCGGTTTCTGGCATTTCATCCGTCTTCGGCCCGGCTTGCTTGAATCCTGATGGTGCAATGAGCAAGGGACTCACGTCTGAGTATACCCTTCCACGCTTATGGTGGACAAAATAATTAAACAACAGGGGGTGGTGATGGACAGAGTTTCTGAATTAAGCAGAATACTCTCACCCAGTCAAGAGATCAGGGCTTAATCCAACACCGTTTTTTAGCTCACTGCACGATCCCAGCTCAGAACCTGGCTATATGCAAATGAGTCTGTCCCTGGCCCAGTGTATCATGGGATCAGGGCAAACCAAACTACCAAGCCAATTCTTTCACTGGGAAGGAAACAAGCTACCGGGGACCGGTTTCTGGCATTTCAGCCGTCTTCGGCCCGGCTTGCTTGAATCCTGATGGTGCAATGAGCTAGGGACTCACGTCTGAGTATACCCTTCCACGCTTATGGTGGGCAAAATATTTAAACAACAGGGGGTGGTGATGGACAGAGTTTCTGAATTAAGCAGAATACTCTCACCCAGTCAAGAGATCAGGGCCTAATCCAACACCGTTTTTTTAGCTCACTGCACCATCCCAGCTCAGAACCTGGCTATATGCAAATTAGTCTGTCCCTGGCCCAGTGTATCATGGGAAGAGGGCAAACGAAACTACCAAGCCAATTCTTTCACTGGGAAGGAAACAAGCTACCGGGGACCGGTTTCTGGCATTTCAGCCGTCTTCGGCCCGGCTTGCTTGAATCCTGATGGTGCAATGAGCTAGGGACTCACGTCTGAGTATACCCTTCCACGCTTATGGTGGACAAAATAATTAAACAACAGGGGGTGGTGATGGACAGAGTTTCTGAATTAAGCAGAATACTCTCACCCAGTCAAGAGATCAGGGCTTAATCCAACACCGTTTTTTAGCTCACTGCACCATCCCAGCTCGGAACCTGGCTATATGCAAATTAGTCTGTCCCTGGCCCAGTGTATCATGGGAACAGGGCAAACCAAACTACCAAGCCAGATTTTTCACTGGGAAGGAAACAAGCTACCGGGGACCGGTTTTTGGAATTTCAGCCGTCTTCGGCCCGGCTTGCTTGAATCCTGATGGTGCAATGAGCTAGGGACTCACGTCTGAGTATACCCTTCCACGCTTATGGTGGACAAAATAATTAAACAACAGGGGGTGGTGATAGACAGAGTTTCTGAATTAAGCAGAATACTCTCACCCAGTCAAGAGATCAGGGCTTAATCCAACACGTTTTTTTAGCTCACTGCACCATCCCAGTTCAGAACCTGGCTATATGCAAATTAGTCTGTCCCTGGCCCAGTAAATCATGGGAACAGGGCAAACCAAACTACCAAGCCAATTCTTTCACTGGGAAGGAAACAAACTACCGGGGACCGGTTTCTGGCATTTCATCCGTCTTCAGCCCTGCTTGCTTGAATCCTGATGTTGCAATGAGCAAGGGACTCACGTCTGAGTATACCCTTCCACGCTTATGGTGGACAAAATAATTAAACAACAGGGGGTGGTGATGGACAGAGTTTCTGCATTAAGCAGAATACTCTCACCCAGTCAAGAGATCAGGGCTTAATCCAACACCGTTTTTTAGCTCACTGCACCATCCCAGCTCAGAACCTGGCTATATGCAAATGAGTCTGTCCCTGGCCCAGTGTATCATGGGATCAGGGCAAACCAAACTACCGAGCCAATTCTTTCACTGGGAAGGAAACAAGCTACCGGGGACCGGTTTCTGGCATTTCAGCCGTCTTCGGCCCGGCTTGCTTGAATCCTGATGGTGCAATGAGCTAGGGACTCACGTCTGAGTATACCCTTCCACGCTTATGGTGGACAAAATAATTAAACAACAGGGGGTGGTGATAGACAGAGTTTCTGAATTAAGCAGAATACTCTCACCCAGTCAAGAGATCAGGGCTTAATCCAACACGGTTTTTTAGCTCACTGCACCATCCCAGCTCAGAACCTGGCTATATGCAAATTAGTCTGTCCCTGGCCCAGTGTATCATGGGAACAGGGCAAACCAAACTACCAAGCCAATTCTTTCACTGGGAAGGAAACAAACTACCGGGGACCGGTTTCTGGCATTTCATCCGTCTTCAGCCCGGCTTGCTTGAATCCTGATGGTGCAATGAGCAAGGGACTCACGTCTGAGTATACCCTTCCACGCTTATGGTGGACAAAATAATTAAACAACAGGGGGTGGTGATGGACAGAGTTTCTGACTTAAGCAGAATACTCTCACCCAGTCAAGAGATCAGGGCTTAATCCAACACCGTTTTTTAGCTCACTGCACCATCCCAGCTCAGAACCTGGCTATATGCAAATGAGTCTGGCCCTGGCCCAGTGTATCATGGGATCAGGGCAAACCAAACTACCAAGCCAATTCTTTCACTGGGAAGGAAACAAGCTACCGGGGACCGGTTTCTGGCATTTCAGCAGTCTTCGGCCCGGCTTGCTTGAATCCTGATGGTGCAATGAGCTAGGGACTCACGTCTGAGTATACCCTTCCACGCTTATGGTGGACAAAATAATTAAACAACAGGGGGTGGTGATGGACAGAGTTTCTGAATTAAGCAGAATACTCTCACCCAGTCAAGAGATCAGGGCTTAATCCAACACCGTTTTTTAGCTCACTGCACCATCCCAGCTCAGAACTTGGCCATATGCAAATTAGTCTGTCCCTGACCCAGTGTATCATGGGAACAGGGCAAACCAAACTACTAAGTCAATTCTTTCACTTGGAAGGAAACAAGCTACCGGGGACCGGTTTCTGGCATATCAGCCGTCTTCGGCCCGGCTTGCTTGAATCCTGATGGTGCAATGAGCTAGGGACTCACGTCTGAGTATACCCTTCCACGCTTATGGTGGACAAAATAATTAAACAACAGGGGGTTGTGATGGACAGAGTTTCTGATTTAAGCAGAATGCTCTCACCCAGTCAAGAGATCAGGCTTAATCGAACACCGTTTTTTAGCTCACTGCACCATCCCAGCTGGGAACCTGGCTATATGCAAATTAGTCTGTCCCTGGCCCAGTGTATCATGGGAACAGGGCAAACCAAACTACCAAGCCAATTCTTTCACTGGGAAGGAAACAATCTACCGGGGACCGGTTTCTGGCATTTCAGCCGTCTTCGGCCCGGCTTGCTTGAATCCTGATGGTGCAATGAGCTAGGGACTCACGTCTGAGTATACCCTTCAACGCTTATGGTGGACAAAATAATTAAACAACAGGGGGTGGTGATGGACAGAGTTTCTGAATTAAGCAGAATACTCTCACCCAGTCAAGAGATCAGGGCTTAATCCAACACCGTTTTTTAGCTCACTGCACCATCCCAGCTCAGAACTTGGCTATATGCAAATTAGTCTGTCCCTGACCCAGTGTATCATGGGAACAGGGCAAACCAAACTACTAAGTCAATTCTTTCACTGGGAAGGAAACAAGCTACCGGGGACCGGTTTCTGGCATATCAGCCGTCTTCGGCCCGGCTTGCTTGAATCCTGATGGTGCAATGAGCTAGGGACTCACGTCTGAGTATACCCTTCCACGCTTATGGTGGACAAAATAACTAAACAACAGGGGGTGGTGATAGACAGAGTTTCTGAATTAGGCAGAATACTCTCACCCAGTCAAGAGATCAGGGCTTAATCCAACACCGTTTTTTAGCTCACTGCACCATCCCAGCTCAGAACCTGGCTATATGCAAATGAGTCTGTCCCTGGCCCAGTGTATCATGGGATCAGGGCAAACCAAACTACCAAGCCAATTCTTTCACTGGGAAGGAAACAAGCTACCGGGGACCGGTTTCTGGCATTTCAGCCGTCTTCGGCCCGGCTTGCTTGAATCCTGATGGTGCAATGAGCTAGGGACTCAAGTCTGAGTATACCCTTCCACGCTTATGGTGGACAAAATAATTAAACAACAGGGGGTTGTGATGGACAGAGTTTCTGATTTAAGCAGAATGCTCTCACCCAGTCAAGAGATCAGGCTTAATCGAACACCGTTTTTTAGCTCACTGCACCATCCCAGCTGGGAACCTGGCTATATGCAAATTAGTCTGTCCCTGGCCTAGTGTATCATGGGAACAGGGCAAACCAAACTACCAAGCCAATTCTTTCACTGGGAAGGAAACAATCTACCGGGGACCGGTTTCTGGCATTTCAGCCGTCTTCGGCCCGGCTTGCTTGAATCCTGATGGTGCAATGAGCTAGGGACTCACGTCTGAGTATACCCTTCAACGCTTATGGTGGACAAAATAATTAAACAACAGGGGGTGGTGATGGACAGAGTTTCGGAATTAAGCAGAATACTCTCACCCAGTCAAGAGATCAGGGCTTAATCCAACACCGTTTTTTAGCTCACTGCACCATCCCAGCTCAGAACTTGGCTATATGCAAATTAGTCTGTCCCTGACCCAGTGTATCATGGGAACAGGGCAAACCAAACTACTAAGTCAATTCTTTCACTAGGAAGGAAACAAGCTACCGGGGACCGGTTTCTGGCATATCAGCCGTCTTCGGCCCGGCTTGCTTGAATCCTGATGGTGCAATGAGCTAGGGACTCACGTCTGAGTATACCCTTCCATGCTTATGGTGGACAAAATAATTAAACAACAGGGGGTGGTGATAGACAGAGTTTCTGAATTAGGCAGAATACTCTCACCCAGTCAAGAGATCAGGGCTTAATCCAACACCGTTTTTTAGCTCACTGCACCATCCCAGCTCAGAACCTGGCTATATGCAAATGAGTCTGTCCCTGGCCCAGTGTATCATGGGATCAGGGCAAACCAAACTACCAAGCCAATTCTTTCACTGGGAAGGAAACAAGCTACCGGGGACCGGTTTCTGGCATTTCAGCCATCTTCGGCCCGGCTTGCTTGAATCCTGATGGTGCAATGAGCTAGGGACTCACGTCTGAGTATACCCTTCCACGCTTATGGTGGACAAAATATTTAAACAACAGGGGGTGGTGATGGACAGAGTTTCTGAATTAAGCAGAATACTCTCACACAGTCAAGAGATCAGGGCTTAATCCAACACTGTTTTTTAGCTCACTGCACCATCCCAGCTCAGAACCTGGCTATAGGCAAATTAGTCTGTCCCTGGCCCAGTGTATCATGGGAACAGGGAAAACCAAACTACCAAGCCAATTCTTTTACTGGGAAGGAAACAAGCTACCGGGGACCGGTTTCTGGCATTTCAGCTGTCTTCGGCCCGGCTTGCTTAAATCCTGATAGTGCAATGAGCTAGGGACTCACGTCTGAGTATACCCTTCCACGCTTATGGTGGGCAAAATAATTAAACAACAGGGGGTGGTGATGGACAGAGTTTCTGAATTAAGCAGAATGCTCTCACTCAGTCAAGAGATCAGGCTTAATCGAACACCGTTTTTTAGCTCACTGCACCATCCCAGCTGGGAACCTGGCTATATGCAAATCAGTCTGTCCCTGGCCCAGTGTATCATGGGAACAGGGCAAACCAAACTACCAAGCCAATTCTTTCACTGGGAAGGAAACAATCTACCGGGGACCGGTTTCTGGCATTTCAGCCGTCTTCGGCCCGGCTTGCTTGAATCCTGATGGTGCAATGAGCTAGGGACTCACGTCTGAGTATACCCTTCCACGCTTATGGTGGACAAAATAATTAAACAACAGGGGGTGGTGATGGACAGAGTTTCTGAATTAAGCAGAATACTCTCACCCAGTCAAGAGATCAGGGCTTAATCCAACACCGTTTTTTAGCTCACTGCACCATCCCAGCTCAGAACTTGGCTATATGCAAATTAGTCTGTCCCTGACCCAGTGTATCATGGGAACAGGGCAAACCAAACTACTAAGTCAATTCTTTCACTTGGAAGGAAACAAGCTACCGGGGACCGGTTTCTGGCATTTCAGCCGTCTTCGGCCCGGCTTGCTTGAATCCTGATGGTGCAATGAGCTAGGGACTCACGTCTGAGTATACCCTTCCACGCTTATGGTGGACAAAATAATTAAACAACAGGGGGTGGTGATGGACAGAGTTTCTGAATTAAGCAGAATACTCTCACCCAGTCAAGAGATCAGGGCTTAATCCAACACCGTTTTTTAGCTCACTGCACCATCCCAGCTCAGAACCTGGCTATATGCAAATTAGTCTGTCCCTGGCCCAGTGTATCATGGGAACAGGGCAAACCAAACTACCAAGCCAGATTTTTCACTGGGAAGGAAACAAGCTACCGGGGACCGGTTTCTGGAATTTCAGCCGTCTTCGGCCCGGCTTGCTTGAATCCTGATGGTGCAATGAGCTAGGGACTCACGTCTGAGTATACCCTTCCACGCTTATGGTGGACAAAATAATTAAACAACAGGGGGTGGTGATAGACAGAGTTTCTGAATTAAGCAGAATACTCTCACCCAGTCAAGAGATCAGGGCTTAATCCAACACGTTTTTTTAGCTCACTGCACCATCCCAGTTCAGAACCTGGCTATATGCAAATTAGTCTGTCCCTGGCCCAGTAAATCATGGGAACAGGGCAAACCAAACTACCAAGCCAATTCTTTCACTGGGAAGGAAACAAACTACCGGGGACCGGTTTCTGGCATTTCATCCGTCTTCAGCCCGGCTTGCTTGAATCCTGATGTTGCAATGAGCAAGGGACTCACGTCTGAGTATACCCTTCCACGCTTATGGTGGACAAAATAATTAAACAACAGGGGGTGGTGATGGACAGAGTTTCTGCATTAAGCAGAATACTCTCACCCAGTCAAGAGATCAGGGCTTAATCCAACACCGTTTTTTAGCTCACTGCACCATCCCAGCTCAGAACCTGGCTATATGCAAATGAGTCTGTCCCTGGCCCAGTGTATCATGGGATCAGGGCAAACCAAACTACCGAGCCAATTCTTTCACTGGGAAGGAAACAAGCTACCGGGGACCGGTTTCTGGCATTTCAGCCGTCTTCGGCCCGGCTTGCTTGAATCCTGATGGTGCAATGAGCTAGGGACTCACGTCTGAGTATACCCTTCCACGCTTATGGTGGACAAAATAATTAAACAACAGGGGGTGGTGATGGACAGAGTTTCTGAATTAAGCAGAATGCTCTCACTCAGTCAAGAGATCAGGCTTAATCGAACACCGTTTTTTTAGCTCACTGCACCATCCCAGCTGGGAACCTGGCTATATGCAAATCAGTCTGTCCCTGGCCCAGTGTATCATGGGAACAGGGCAAACCAAACTACCAAGCCAATTCTTTCACTGGGAAGGAAACAATCTACCGGGGACCGGTTTCTGGCATTTCAGCCGTCTTCGGCCCGGCTTGCTTGAATCCTGATGCTGCAATGAGCTAGAGGCTCACGTCTGAGTATACCCTTCCACGCTTATGGTGGACAAAATAATTAAACAACAGGTGGTGGTGATGGACAGAGTTTCTGAATTAAGCAGAATACTCTCACCCAGCCAAGAGATCAGGGCTTAATCCAACACCGTTTTTTAGCTCACTGCACCATCCCAGCTCAGAACCTGGCTATATGCAAATTAGTCTGTCCCTGACCCAGTGTATCATGGGAACAGGGCAAACCAAACTACCAAGCCAATTCTTTCACTGGGAAGGAAACAAGCTACCGGGGACCGGTTTCTGGCATATCAGCCGTCTTCGGCCCGGCTTGCTTGAATCCTGATGGTGCAATGAGCTAGGGACTCACGTCTGAGTATACCCTTCCACGCTTATGGTGGACAAAATAATTAAACAACAGGGGGTGGTGATAGACAGAGTTTCTGAATTAAGCAGAATACTCTCACCCAGTCAAGAGATCAGGGCTTAATCCAACACGGTTTTTTAGCTCACTGCACCATCCCAGCTCAGAACCTGGCTATATGCAAATTAGTCTGTCCCTGGCCCAGTGTATCATGGGAACAGGGCAAACCAAACTACCAAGCCAATTCTTTCACTGGGAAGGAAACAAACTACCGGGGACCGGTTTCTGGCATTTCATCCGTCTTCAGCCCGGCTTGCTTGAATCCTGATGGTGCAATGAGCAAGGAACTCAAGTCTGAGTATACCCTTCCACGCTTATGGTGGACAAAATAATTAAACAACAGGGGGTGGTGATGGACAGAGTTTCTGACTTAAGCAGAATACTCTCACCCAGTCAAGAGATCAGGGCTTAATCCAACACCGTTTTTTAGCTCACTGCACCATCCCAGCTCAGAACCTGGCTATATGCAAATGAGTCTGGCCCTGGCCCAGTGTATCATGGGATCAGGGCAAACCAAACTACCAAGCCAATTCTTTCACTGGGAAGGAAACAAGCTACCGGGGACCGGTTTCTGGCATTTCAGCAGTCTTCGGCCCGGCTTGCTTGAATCCTGATGGTGCAATGAGCTAGGGACTCACGTCTGAGTATACCCTTCCACGCTTATGGTGGACAAAATAATTAAACAACAGGGGGTGGTGATGGACAGAGTTTCTGAATTAAGAAGAATACTCTCACCCAGTCAAGAGATCAGGGCTTAATCCAACACCGTTTTTTAGCTCACTGCACCATCCCAGCTCAGAACTTGGCTATATGCAAATTAGTCTGTCCCTGACCCAGTGTATCATGGGAACAGGGCAAACCAAACTACTAAGTCAATTCTTTCACTGGGAAGGAAACAAGCTACCGGGGACCGGTTTCTGGCATATCAGCCGTCTTCGGCCCGGCTTGCTTGAATCCTGATGGTGCAATGAGCTAGGGACTCACGTCTGAGTATACCCTTCCACGCTTATGGTGGACAAAATAATTAAACAACAGGGGGTGGTGATAGACAGAGTTTCTGAATTAGGCAGAATACTCTCACCCAGTCAAGAGATCAGGGCTTAATCCAACACCGTTTTTTAGCTCACTGCACCATCCCAGCTCAGAACCTGGCTATATGCAAATGAGTCTGTCCCTGGCCCAGTGTATCATGGGATCAGGGCAAACCAAACTACCAAGCCAATTCTTTCACTGGGAAGGAAACAAGCTACCGGGGACCGGTTTCTGGCATTTCAGCCGTCTTCGGCCCGGCTTGCTTGAATCCTGATGGTGCAATGAGCTAGGGACTCACGTCTGAGTATACCCTTCCACGCTTATGGTGGACAAAATATTTAAACAACAGGGGGTGGTGATGGACAGAGTTTCTGAATTAAGCAGAATACTCTCACACAGTCAAGAGATCAGGGCTTAATCCAACACTGTTTTTTAGCTCACTGCACCATCCCAGCTCAGAACCTGGCTATATGCAAATTAGTCTGTCCCTGGCCCAGTGTATCATGGGAACAGGGAAAACCAAACTACCAAGCCAATTCTTTTACTGGGAAGGAAACAAGCTACCGGGGACCGGTTTCTGGCATTTCAGCTGTCTTCAGCCCGGCTTGCTTAAATCCTGATAGTGCAATGAGCTAGGGACTCACGTCTGAGTATACCCTTCCACGCTTATGGTGGGCAAAATATTTAAACAACAGGGGGTGGTGATGGACAGAGTTTCTGAATTAAGCAGAATACTCTCACCCAGTCAAGAGATCAGGGCTTAATCCAACACCGTTTTTTTAGCTCACTGCACCATCCCAGCTCGGAACCTGGCTATATGCAAATTAGTCTGTCCCTGGCCCAGTGTATCATGGGAACAGGGCAATCCAAACTACAAAGCCAATTCTTTCACTGGGAAGGAAACAAGCTACCGGGGACCGGTTTCTGGCATTTCAGCCGTCTTCGGCCCGGCTTGTTTGAATCCTGATGGTGCAATGAGCTAGGGACTCACGTCTGAGTATACCCTTCCACGCTTATGGTGGACAAAATAATTAAACAACAGGGGGTGGTGATGGACAGAGTTTCTGAATTAAGCAGAATGCTCTCACTCAGTCAAGAGATCAGGCTTAATCGAACACCGTTTTTTAGCTCACTGCACCATCCCAGCTGGGAACCTGGCTATATGCAAATTAGTCTGTCCCTGGCCCAGTGTATCATGGGAACAGGGCAAACCAAACTACCAAGCCAATTCTTTCACTGGGAAGGAAACAATCTACCGGGGACCGGTTTCTGGCATTTCAGCCGTCTTCGGCCCGGCTTGCTTGAATCCTGATGGTGCAATGAGCTAGGGACTCACGTCTGAGTATACCCTTCCACGCTTATGGTGGACAAAATAATTAAACAACAGGGGGTGGTGATAGACAGAGTTTCTGAATTAGGCAGAATACTCTCACCCAGTCAAGAGATCAGGGCTTAATCGAACACTTTTTTTTAGCTCACTACACCATCCCAGCTCAGAACCTGGCTATATGCAAATTAGTCTGTCCCTGGCCCAGTGTATCATGGGAACAGGGCAAACCAAACTACAAAGCCAATTCTTTCACTGGGAAGGAAACAAGCTACCGGGGACCAGTTTCTGGCATTTCAGCCGTCTTCGGCCCGGGTTGCTTGAATCCTGATGGTGCAATGAGCTAGGGACTCACGTCTGAGTATACCCTTCCACGCTTATTGTGGACAAAATAATTAAACAACAGGGGGTGGTGATGGACAGAGTTTCTGAATTAAGCAGAATACTCTCACCCAGTCAAGAGAGCAGGGCTTAATCCAACACCGTTTTTTAGCTCACTGCACCATCCCAGCTCGGAACCTGGCTATATGCAAATTAGTCTGTCCCTGGCCCAGTGTATCACGGGAACAGGGCAAACCAAACTACCAAGCCAATTCTTTCACTGGGAAGGAAACAAGCTACCGGGGACCGGTTTCTGGCATTTCAGCCGTCTTCGGCCCGGCTTGCTTGAATCCTGATGGTGCAATGAGCTAGGGACTCACGCCTGAGTATACCCTTCCACGCTTATTGTGAACAAAATAATTAAACAACAGGGGGTGGTGATGGACAGAGTTTCTGAATTAAGCAGAATACTCTCACCCAGTCAAGAGATCAGGGCTTAATCCAACACTGTTTTTAGCTCACTGCACCATCCAAGCTCGGAACCTGGCTATATGCAAATTAGTCTGTCCCTGGCCCAGTGTATCACGGGAACAGGGCATACCAAACTACCAAGCCAATTCTTTCACTGGGAAGGAAACAAGCTACCGGGGACCGGTTTCTGGCATTTCTGCCGTCTTCGGCCCGGCTTGCTTGAATCCTGATGGTGCAATGAGCTAGGGACTCACGTCTGAGTATACCCTTCCACGCTTATGGTGGACAAAATAATTAAACAACAGGGGGTGGTGATGGACCGAGTTTCTGAATTAAGCAGAATGCTCTCACCCAGTCAAGAGATCAGGGCTTAATCCAACACCGTTTTTTAGCTCACTGCACCATCCCAGCTCAGAACCTGGCGATATGCAAATTAGTCTGTCCCTGGCCCAGTGTATCATGGGAACAGTGCAAACCAAACTACCAAGCCAATTCTTTCACTGGGAAGGAAACAAGCTACCGGGGACCGGATTCTGGCATATCAGCCGTCTTCGGCCCGGTTTGCTTGAATCCTGATGGTGCAGTGAGCTAGGGACTCATGTCTGAGTATACCCTTCCACGCTTATGGTGGACAAAATAATTAAACAACAGGGGGTGGTGATAGACAGAGTTTCTGAATTAAGCAGAATACTCTCACCCAGTCAAGAGATCAGGGCTTAATCCAACACGGTTTTTTAGCTCACTGCACCATCCCAGCTCAGAACCTGGCTATATGCAAATTAGTCTGTCCCTGGCCCAGTGTATCATGGGAACAGGGCAAACCAAACTACCAAGCCAATTCTTTCACTGGGAAGGAAACAAACTACCGGGGACCGGTTTCTGGCATTTCATCCGTCTTCAGCCCGGCTTGCTTGAATCCTGATGGTGCAATGAGCAAGGGACTCACGTCTGAGTATACCCTTCCACGCTTATGGTGGACAAAATAATTAAACAACAGGGGGTGGTGATGGACAGAGTTTCTGAATTAAGCAGAATACTCTCACCCAGTCAAGAGATCAGGGCTTAATCCAACACCGTTTTTTTAGCTCACTGCACCATCCCAGCTCAGAACCTGGCTATATGCAAATGAGTCTGTCCCTGGCCCAGTGTATCATGGGATCAGGGCAAACCAAACTACCAAGCCAATTCTTTCACTGGGAAGGAAACAAGCTACCGGGGACCGGTTTCTGGCATTTCAGCCGTCTTCGGCCCGGCTTGCTTGAATCCTGATGGTGCAATGAGCTAGGGACTCACGTCTGAGTATACCCTTCCACGCTTATGGTGGGCAAAATATTTAAACAACAGGGGGTGGTGATGGACAGAGTTTCTGAATTAAGCAGAATACTCTCACCCAGTCAAGAGATCAGGGCCTAATCCAACACCGTTTTTTTAGCTCACTGCACCATCCCAGCTCAGAACCTGGCTATATGCAAATTAGTCTGTCCCTGGCCCAGTGTATCATGGGAACAGGGCAAACGAAACTACCAAGCCAATTCTTTCACTGGGAAGGAAGCAAGCTACCGGGGACCGGTTTCTGGCATTTCAGACGTCTTCGGCCCGGCTTGCTTGAATCCTGATGGTGCAATGAGCTAGGGACTCACGTCTGAGTATACCCTGCCACGCTTATGGTGGACAAAATAATTAAACAACAGGGGGTGGTGATGGACAGAGTTTCTGAATTAAGCAGAATGCTCTCACCCAGTCAAGAGATCAGGGCTTAATCCAACACCGTTTTTTAGCTCACTGCACCATCCCAGCTCAGAACCTGGCGATATGCAAATTAGTCTGTCCCTGGCCCAGTGTATCATGGGAACAGTGCAAACCAAACTACCAAGCCAATTCTTTCACTGGGAAGGAAACAAGCTACCGGGGACCGGTTTCTGGCATATCAGCCGTCTTCGGCCCGGCTTGCTTGAATCCTGATGGTGCAGTGAGCTAGGGACTCATGTCTGAGTATACCCTTCCACGCTTATGGTGGACAAAATAATTAAACAACAGGGGGTGGTGATAGACAGAGTTTCTGAATTAAGCAGAATACTCTCACCCAGTCAAGAGATCAGGGCTTAATCCAACACGGTTTTTTAGCTCACTGCACCATCCCAGCTCAGAACCTGGCTATATGCAAATTAGTCTGTCCCTGGCCCAGTGTATCATGGGAACAGGGCAAACCAAACTACCAAGCCAATTCTTTCACTGGGAAGGAAACAAACTACCGGGGACCGGTTTCTGGCATTTCATCTGTCTTCAGCCCGGCTTGCTTGAATCCTGATTATGCAATGAGCAAGGGACTCACGTCTGAGTATACCCTTCCACGCTTATGGTGGACAAAATAATTAAACAACAGGGGGTGGTGATGGACAGAGTTTCTGAATTAAGCAGAATACTCTCACCCAGTCAAGAGATCAGGGCTTAATCCAACACCGTTTTTTAGCTCACTGCACCATCCCAGCTCAGAACCTGGCTATATCCAAATGAGTCTGTCCCTGGCCCAGTGTATCATGGGATCAGGGCAAACCAAACTACCAAGCCAATTCTTTCACTGGGAAGGAAACAAGCTACCGGGGACCGGTTTCTGGCATTTCAGCCGTCTTCGGCCCGGCTTGCTTGAATCCTGATGGTGCAATGAGCTAGGGACTCACGTCTGAGTATACCCTTCCACGCTTATGGTGGACAAAATAATTAAACAACAGGGGTGGTGATGGACAGAGTTTCTGAATTAAGCAGAATACTCTCACCCAGTCAAGAGATCAGGGCCTAATCCAACACCGTTTTTTTAGCTCACTGCACCATCCCAGCTCAGAACCTGGCTATATGCAAATTAGTCTGTCCCTGGCCCAGTGTATCATGGGAACAGGGCAAACGAAACTACCAAGCCAATTCTTTCACTGGGAAGGAAACAAGCTACCGGGGACCGGTTTCTGGCATTTCAGCCGTCTTCGGCCCGGCTTGCTTGAATCCTGATGGTGCAATGAGCTAGGGACTCACGTCTGAGTATACCCTTCCACGCTTATGGTGGACAAAATAATTAAACAACAGGGGGTGGTGATGGACAGAGTTTCTGAATTAAGCAGAATACTCTCACCCAGTCAAGAGATCAGGGCTTAATCCAACACCGTTTTTTAGCTCACTGCACCATCCCAGCTCGGAACCAGGCTATATGCAAATTAGTCTGTCCCTGGCCCAGTGTATCATGGGAACAGGGCAAACCAAACTACCAAGCCAGATTTTTTACTGGGAAGGAAACAAGCTACCGGGGACCGGTTTCTGGAATTTCAGCCGTCTTCGGCCCGGCTTGCTTGAATCCTGATGGTGCAATGAGCTAGGGACTCACGTCTGAGTATACCCTTCCACGCTTATGGTGGACAAAATAATAAACAACAGGGGGTGGTGATGGACAGAGTTTCTGAATTAAGCAGAATGCTCTCACTCAGTCAAGAGATCAGGCTTAATCGAACACCGTTTTTTAGCTCACTGCACCATCCCAGCTGGGAACCTGGCTATATGCAAATCAGTCTGCCCCTGGCCCAGTGTATCATGGGAATAGGGCAAACCAAACTACCAAGCCAATTCTTTCACTGGGAAGGAAACAATCTACCGGGGACCGGTTTCTGGCATATCAGCCGTCTTCGGCCCGGCTTGCTTGAATCCTGATGGTGCAATGAGCTAGGGACTCACGTCTGAGTATACCCTTCCACGCTTATGGTGGACAAAATAATTAAACAACAGGGGGTGGTGATAGACAGAGTTTCTGAATTAAGCAGAATACTCTCACTCAGTCAAGAGATCAGGGCTTAATCCAACACGGTTTTTTAGCTCACTGCACCATCCCAGTTCAGAACCTGGCTATATGCAAATTAGTCTGTCCCTGGCCCAGTGTATCATGGGAACAGGGCAAACCAAACTACCAAGCCAATTCTTTCACTGGGAAGGAAACAAACTACCGGGGACCGGTTTCTGGCATTTCATCTGTCTTCAGCCCGGCTTGCTTGAATCCTGATGTTGCAATGAGCAAGGGACTGACGTCTGAGTATACCCTTCCACGCTTATGGTGGACAAAATAATTAAACAACAGGGGGTGGTGATGGACAGAGTTTCTGAATTAAGCAGAATACTCTCACCCAGTCAAGAGATCAGGGCTTAATCCAACACCGTTTTTTTTAGCTCACTGCACCATCCCAGCTCAGAACCTGGCTATATGCAAATTAGTCTGTCCCTGGCCCAGTGTATCATGGGATCAGGGCAAACCAAACTACCAAGCCAATTCTTTCACTGGGAAGGAAACAAGCTACCGAGGACCGGTTTCTGGCATTTCAGCCGTCTTCGGCCCGGCTTGCTTGAATCCTGATGGTGCAATGAGCTAGGGACTCACGTCTGAGTATACCCTTCCACGCTTATGGTGGACAAAATAATTAAACAACAGGGGGGGGTGATGGACAGAGTTTCTGAATTAAGCAGAATGCTCTCACTCAGTCAAGAGATCAGGCTTAATCGAACACCGTTTTTTAGCTCACAGCACCATCCCAGCTGTGAACCTGGCTATATGCAAATCAGTCTGTCCCTGGCCCAGTGTATCATTGGAACAGATCAAACCAAACTACCAAGCCAATTCTTTCACTGGGAAGGAAACAATCTACTGGGGACCGGTTTCTGGCATTTCAGCCGTCTTCGGCCCGGCTTGCTTGAATCCTGATGCTGCAATGAGCTAGGGGCTCACGTCTGAGTATACCCTTCCACGCTTATGGTGGACAAAATAATTAAACAACAGGTGGTGGTGATGGACGGAGTTTCTGAATTAAGCAGAATACTCTCACCCAGCCAAGAGATCAGGGCTTAATCCAACAAAGATTTTTAGCTCACTGCACCATCCCAGCTCAGAACCTGGCTATATGCAAATTAGTCTGTCCCTGACCCAGTGTATCATGGGAACAGGGCAAACCAAACTACCAAGCCAATTCTTTCACTGGGAAGGAAACAAGCTACCGGGGACCGGTTTCTGGCATATCAGCCGTCTTCGGCCCGGCTTGCTTGAATCCTGATGGTGCAATGAGCTAGGGACTCACGTCTGAGTATACCCTTCCACGCTTATGGTGGACAAAATATTTAAACAACAGGGGGTGGTGATAGACAGAGTTTCTGAATTAAGCAGAATACTCTCACCCAGTCAAGAGATCAGGGCTTAATCCAACACGGTTTTTTAGCTCACTGCACCATCCCAGCTCAGAACCTGGCTATATGCAAATTAGTCTGTCCCTGGCCCAGTGTATCATGAGAACAGGGCAAACCAAACTACCAAGCCAATTCTTTCACTGGGAAGGAAACAAACTACCGGGGACCGGTTTCTGGCATTTCATCCGTCTTCAGCCCGGCTTGCTTGAATCCTAATGGTGCAATGAGCAAGGGACTCACGTCTGAGTATACCCTTCCACGCTTATGGTGGACAAAATAATTAAACAACAGGGGGTGGTGATGGACAGAGTTTCTGAATTAAGCAGAATACTCTCACCCAGTCAAGGGATCAGGGCTTAATCCAACACCGTTTTTTAGCTCAATGCACCATCCCAGCTCAGAACCTGGCTATCTGCAAATGAGTCTGTCCCTGGCCCAGTGTATCATGGGATCAGGGCAAACCGAACTACCAAGCCAATTCTTTCACTGGGAAGGAAACAAGCTACCGGGGACCGGTTTCTGGCATTTCAGACGTCTTCGGCCCGGCTTGCTTGAATCCTGATGGTGCAATGAGCTAGGGACTCACGTCTGAGTATACCCTTCCACGCTTATGGTGGACAAAATATTTAAACAACAGGGGGTGGTGATGGACAGAGTTTCTGAATTAAGCAGAATACTCTCACACAGTCAAGAGATCAGGGCTTAATCCAACACTGTTTTTTAGCTCACTGCACCATCCCAGCTCAAAACCTGGCTATATGCAAATTAGTCTATCCCTGGCCCAGTGTATCATGGGAACAGGGCAAACCAAACTACCAAGCCAATTCTTTTACTGGGAAGGAAACAAGCTACCGGGGACCGGTTTCTGGCATTTCAGCCGTCTTCGGCCCGGCTTGCTTGAATCCTGATGGTGCAATGAGCTAGGGACTCACGTCTGAGTATACCCTTCCACGCTTATGGTGGACAAAATAATTAAACAACAGGGGGTGGTGAGGACAGAGTTTCTGAATTAAGCAGAATACTCTCACCCAGTCAAGAGATCAGGGCTTAATCCAACACCGTTGTTTAGCTCACTGCACCATCCCAGCTCGGAACCTGGCTATATACAAATTAGTCTGTCCCTGGCCCAGTGTATCATGGGAACAGGGCAAACCAAACTACCAAGCCAGATTTTTCACTGGGAAGGAAACAAGCTACCGGGGACCGGTTTCTGGAATTTCAGCCGTCTTCGGCCCGGCTTGCTTGAATCCTGATGGTGCAATGAGCTAGGGACTCACGTCTGAGTATACCCTTCCACGCTTATGGTGGACAAAATAATTAAACAACAGGGGGTGGTGATGGATAGTGTTTCTGAATTAAGCAGAATACTCTCACCCAGTCAAGAGATCAGGGCTTAATCCAACACCGTTTTTTAGCTCACTGCACCATCCCAGCTCAGAATTTGGCTATATGCAAATTAGTCTGTCCCTGACCCAGTGTATCATGGGAACAGGGCAAACCAAACTACTAAGTCAATTCTTTCACTTGGAAGGAAACAAGCTACCGGGGACCGGTTTCTGGCATATCAGCCGTCTTCGGCCCGGCTTGCTTGAATCCTGATGGTGCAATGAGCTAGGGACTCACGTCTGAGTATACCCTTCCACGCTTATGGTGGACAAAATAATTAAACAACAGGGGGTGGTGATGGACAGAGTTTCTGAATTAGGCAGAATACTCTCACCCAGTCAAGAGATCAGGGCTTAATCGAACACCGTTTTTTAGCTCACTGCACCATCCCAGCTCAGAACCTGGCTATATGCAAATTAGTCTGTACCCTGGCCCAGTGTATCATGGGAACAGGGCAAACCAAACTACAAAGCCAATTCTTTCACTGGGAAGGAAACAAGCTACCGGGGACCAGTTTCTGGCATTTCAGCCGTCTTCGGCCCGGGTTGCTTGAATCCTGATGGTGCAATGAGCTAGGGACTCACGTCTGAGTATACCCTTCCACGCTTATTGTGGACAAAATAATTAAACAACAGGGGGTGGTGATGGACAGAGTTTCTGAATTAAGCAGAATACTCTCACCCAGTCAAGAGATCAGGGCTTAATCCAACACCGTTTTTTAGCTCACTGCACCATCCCTGCTCGGAACCTGGCTATATGCAAATTAGTCTGTCCCTGGCCCAGTGTATCACGGGAACAGGGCAAACCAAACTACCAAGCCAATTCTTTCACTGGGAAGGAAACAAGCTACCGGGGACCGGTTTCTGGCATTTCAGCCGTCTTCGGCCTGGCTTGCTTGAATCCTGATGGTGCAATGAGCTAGGGACTCACGTCTGAGGATACCATTCCACGCTTATGGTGGACAAAATAATTAAACAACAGGGGGTGGTGATGGACAGAGTTTCTGAATTAAGCAGAATGCTCTCACCCAGTCAAGAGATCAGCGCTTAATCCAACACCGTTTTTTAGCTCACTGCACCATCCCAGCTCAGAACCTGGCCATATGCAAATTAGTCTGTCCCTGGTCCAGTGTATCATGGGAACAGGGCAAACCAAACTACCAAGCCAATTCTTTCACTGGGAAGGAAACAAGCTACCGGGGACCGGTTTCTGGCATATCAGCCGTCTTCGGCCCGGCTTTCTTGAATCCTGATGGTGCAATGAGCTAGGGACTCACGTCTGAGTATACCCTTCCACGCTTATGGTGGACAAAATATTTAAGCAACAGGGGGTGGTGATGGACAGAGTTTCTGAATTAGGCAGAATACTCTCACCCAGTCAAGAGATCAGGGCTTAATCCAACACCGTTTTTTAGCTCACTGCACCATCCCAGCTGAGAACCTGGCTATATACAAATTAGTCTGTCCCTGGCCCAGTGTATCATAGGAACAGGGCAAACCAAACTACCAAGCCAATTCTTTCACTGGGAAGGAAACAAGCTACCGGGGACCGGTTTCTTGCATTTCAGCCATCTTCGGCCCGGTTTGCTTGAATCCTGATGGTGCAATTAGCTAGGGACTCACGTCTGAGTATACCCTTCCACGCTTATGGTGGACAAAATAATTAAACAACAGGGGGTGGTGATGGACAGAGTTTCTGAATTAAGCAGAATGCTCTCACCCAGTCAAAAGATCAGGTCTTAATCCAACATTGTTTTTTAGCTCACTGCACCATCCCAGCTCAGAACCTGGCGATATGCAAATTAGTCTGTCCCTGGCCCAGTGTATCATGGGAACAGTGCAAACCAAACTACCAAGCCAATTCTTTCACTGGGAAGGAAACAAGCTACCGGGGACTGGTTTCTGGCATTTCAGCCGTCTTCGGCCCGGCTTGCTTGAATCCTGATGGTGCAATGAGCTAGGGACTCACGTCTGAGAATACCCTTCCACGCTTATGGTGGACAAAATAATTAAACAACAGGGGGTGGTGATGGACAGAGTTTCTGAATTAAGCAGAATACTCTCACCCAGTCAAGAGATCAGGGCTTAATCCAACACCGTTTTTTAGCTCACTGCACCATCCCAGCTCAGAACCTGGCTATATGCAAATTAGTCTGTCCCTGACCCAGTGTATCATGGGAACAGGGCAAACCAAACTACCAAGCCAATTCTTTCACTGGGAAGGAAACAAGCTACCGGGGACCGGTTTCTGGCATATCAGCCGTCTTCGGCCCGGCTTGCTTGAATCCTGATGGTGCAATAAGCTAGGGACTCACGTCTGAGTATACCCTTCCACGCTTATGGTGGACAAAATAATTAAACAACAGGGGGTGGTGATGGACAGAGTTTCTGAATTAAGCAGAATACTCTCACCCAGTCAAGAGATCAGGGCTTAATCCAACACGGTTTTTTAGCTCACTGCACCATGCCAACTCAGAACCTGGCTATATGCAAATTAGTCTGTCCCTGGCCCAGTGTATCATGGGAACAGGGCAAACAAAACTACCAAGCCAATTCTTTCACTGGGAAGGAAACAAGCTACCAGGGACCGGTTTCTGGCATTTCAGCCGTCTTCGGCCCGGCTTGCTTGAATCCTGATGTTGCAATGAGCTAGGGACTCACGTCTGAGTATACCCTTCCACGCTTATGGTGGACAAAATAATTAAACAACAGGGGGTTGTGATGGACAGAGTTTCTGAATTAAGCAGAATACTCTCACCCAGTCAAGAGATCAGGGCTTCATCCAACACCGTTTTTTAGCTCACTGCACCATCCCAGCTCGGAACCTGGCTATATGCAAATTAGTCTGTCCCTGGCCCAGTGTATCACGGGAACAGGGCAAACCAAACTACCAAGCCAATTCTTTCACTGGGAAGGAAACAAGTTACCGGGGACCGGTTTCTGGCATTTCAGCCGTCTTCGGCCTGGCTTGCTTGAATCCTGATGGTGCAATGAGCTAGGGACTCACGTCTGAGGATACCATTCCACGCTTATGGTGGACAAAATAATTAAACAACAGGGGGTGGTGATGGACAGAGTTTCTGAATTAAGCAGAATGCTCTCACCCAGTCAAGAGATCAGCGCTTAATCCAACACCGTTTTTTAGCTCACTGCACCATCCCAGCTCAGAACCTGGCCATATGCAAATTAGTCTGTCCCTGGTCCAGTGTATCATGGGAACAGGGCAAACCAAACTACCAAGCCAATTCTTTCACTGGGAAGGAAACAAGCTACCGGGGACCGGTTTCTGGCATATCAGCCGTCTTCGGCCCGGCTTGCTTGAATCCTGATGGTGCAATGAGCTAGGGATTCACGTCTGAGTATACCCTTCCACGCTTATGGTGGACAAAATATTTAAGCAACAGGGGGTGGTGATGGACAGAGTTTCTGAATTAGGCAGAATACTCTCACCCAGTCAAGAGATCAGGGCTTAATCCAACACCGTGTTTTAGCTCACTGCACCATCCCAGCTGGGAACCTGGCTATATACAAATTAGTCTGTCCCTGGCCCAGTGTATCATGGGAACAGGGCAAACCAAACTACCAAGCCAATTCTTTCACTGGGAAGGAAACAAGCTGCCGGGGACCGGTTTCTGGCATTTCAGCTGTCTTCGGCCCGGCTTGCTTGAATCCTGATGTTGCAATGAGCTAGGGACTCACGTCTGAGTATACCCTTCCACGCTTATGGTGGACAAAATAATTAAACATTAGGGGGTGGTGATGGACAGAGTTTCTGAATTAAGCAGAATGCTCTCACCCAGTCAAGAGATCAGCGCTTAATCCAACACCGTTTTTTAGCTCACTGCACCATCCCAGCTGAGAACCTGGCTATATACAAATTAGTCTGTCCCTGGCCCAGTGTATCATGGGAACAGGGCAAACCAAACTACCAAGCCAATTCTTTCACTGGGAAGGAAACAAGCTGCCGGGGACCGGTTTCTGGCATTTCAGCTGTCTTCGGCCCGGCTTGCTTGAATCCTGATGTTGCAATGAGCTAGGGACTCACGTCTGAGTATACCCTTCCACGCTTATGGTGGACAAAATAATTAAACATTAGGGGGTGGTGATGGACAGAGTTTCTGAATTAAGCAGAATACTCTCACCCAGTCAAGAGATATGAGCTTAATCCAACACCGTTTTTTAGCTCACTGCACCATCCCAGCTCAGAACCTGGCTATATGCAAATTAGTCTGTCGCTGGCCCAGGATATCATGGGAACAGGGCAAACCAAACTGCCAAGCCAATTCTTTCACTGGGAAGGAAACAAGCTACCGGGGACCGGTTTCTGGCATTTCAGCTGTCTTCGGCCCGGCTTGCTTGAATCCCGATGGTGCAATGAGCTAGGGACTCACATCTGAGTATACCCTTCCACGCTTATGGTGGACAAAATATTTAAACAACAGGGGGGGGTGATGGACAGAGTTTCTGAATTAAGCAGACTACTCTCACCCAGTCAAGAGATCAGGGCTTAATCCAACACCGTTTTTTTTAGCTCACTGCACCATCCCAGCTCAGAACCTGGCTATATGCAAATTAGTCTGTCCCTGGCCCAGTGTATCATGGGAACAGGGCAAACCAAACTACCAAGCCAATTCTTTCACTGGGAAGGAAACAAGCTACCGGGGACCGGTTTCTGGCATTTCAGCCGTCTTCGGCCCGGCTTGCTTGAATCCTGATGGTGCAATGAGCTAGGGACTCACGTCTGAGTATACCCTTCCACGCTTATGGTGGACAAAATAATTAAACAACAGGGGTTGGTGATGGACAGAGTTTCTGAATTAAGCAGAATACTCTCAGCCAGTCAAGAGATCAGGGCTTAATCCAACACCGTTTTTTAGCTCACTGCACCATCCCAGCTCAGAACCTGGCTATATGCAAATTAGTCTGTCCCTGACCCAGTGTATCATGGGAACAGGGCAAACCAAACTATCAAGCCAATTCTTTCACTGGGAAGGAAACAAGCTACCGGGGACCGGTTTCTGGCATATCAGCCGTCTTCGGGCTGGCTTGCTTGAATCCTGATGGTGCAATGAGTTAGGGACTCACGTCTGAGTATACCCTTCCACGCTTATGGTGGACAAAATATTTAAACAACAGGGGGTGGTGATGGACAGAGTTTCTGAATTAAGCAGAATACTCTCACCCAGTCAAGAGATCAGGGCTTAATCCAACACCGTTTTTTAGCTCACTGCACCATCCCAGCTCAGAACCTGGCTATATGCAAATTAGTCTGTCCCTGGCCCAGTGTATCATGGGAACAGGGCAAACCAAACTACCAAGCCAATTCTTTCACTGGGAAGGAAACAAGCTGCCGGGGACCGGTTTCTGGCATTTCAGCCGTCTTCGGCCCGGCTTGCTTGAATCCTGATGTTGCAATGAGCTAGGGACTCACATCTGAGTATACCCTTCCACGCTTATGGTGGACAAAATATTTAAACAACAGGGGGTGGTGATGGACAGAGTTTCTGAATTAAGCAGAATACTCTCACCCAGTCAAGAGATATGGGCTTAATCCAACACCGTTTTTTAGCTCACTGCACCATCCCAGCTCAGAACCTGGCTATATGCAAATTAGTCTGTCGCTGGCCCAGTGTATCATGGGAACAGGGCAAACCAAACTACCAAGCCAATTCTTTCACTGGGAAGGAAACAAGCTACCGGGGACCGGTTTCTGGCATTTCAGCTGTCTTCGGCCCGGCTTGCTTGAATCCCGATGGTGCAATGAGCTAGGGACTCACATCTGAGTATACCCTTCCACGCTTATGGTGGACAAAATATTTAAACAACAGGGGGTGGTGATGGACAGAGTTTCTGAATTAAGCAGACTACTCTCACCCAGTCAAGAGATCAGGGCTTAATCCAACACCGTTTTTTTTAGCTCACTGCACCATCCCAGCTCAGAACCTGGCTATATGCAAATTAGTCTGTCCCTGGCCCAGTGTATCACGGGAACAGGGCAAACCAAACTACCAAGCCAATTCTTTCACTGGGAAGGAAACAAGCTACCGGGGACCGGTTTCTGGCATTTCAGCCGTCTTCGGCCCGGCTTGCTTGAATCCTGATGGTGCAATGAGCTAGGGACTCACGTCTGAGTATACCCTTCCACGCTTATTGTGGACAAAATAATTAAACAACAGGGGGTGGTGTTGGACAGAGTTTCTGAATTAAGCAGAATACTCTCACCCAGTCAAGAGATCAGGGCTTAATCCAACACTGTTTTTTAGCTCACTGCACCATCCCAGCTCGGAACCTGGCTATATGCAAATTAGTCTGTCCCTGGCCCAGTGTATCACGGGAACAGGGCATACCAAACTACCAAGCCAATTCTTTCACTGGGAAGGAAACAAGCTACCGGGGACCGGTTTCTGGCATTTCAGCCGTCTTCGGCCCGGCTTGCTTGAATCCTGATGGTGCAATGAGCTAGGGACTCACGTCTGAGTATACCCTTCCACGCTTATGGTGGACAAAATAATTAAACAACAGGGGGTGGTGATGGACAGAGTTTCTGAATTAAGCAGAATGCTCTCACCCAGTCAAGAGATCAGGGCTTAATCCAACACCGTTTTTTAGCTCACTGCACCATCCCAGCTCAGAACCTGGCGATATGCAAATTAGTCTGTCCCTTGCCCAGTGTATCATGGGAACAGTGCAAACCAAACTACCAAGCCAATTCTTTCACTGGGAAGGAAACAAGCTACCGGGGACTGGTTTCTGGCATTTCAGCCGTCTCCGGCCCGGCTTGCTTGAATCCTGATGCTGCAATGAGCTAGGGGCTCACGTCTGAGTATACCCTTCCACGCTTATGGTGGACAAAATAATTAAACAACAGGTGGTGGTGATGGACAGAGTTTCTGAATTAAGCAGAATACTCTCACCCAGCCAAGAGATCAGGGCTTAATCCAACACAGTTTTTTAGCTCACTGCACCATCCCAGCTCAGAACCTGGTTATATGCAAATTAGTCTGTCCTTGACCCAGTGTATCATGGGAACAGGGCAAACCAAACTACCAAGCCAATTCTTTCACTGGGAAGGAAACAAGCTACCGGGGACCGGTTTCAGGCATATCAGCCGTCTTCGGCCCGGCTTGCTTGAATCCTGATGGTGCAGTGAGCTAGTGACTCATGTCTGAGTATACCCTTCCACGCTTATGGTGGACAAAATAATTAAACAACAGGGGGTGGTGATAGACAGAGTTTCTGAATTAAGCAGAATACTCTCACCCAGTCAAGAGATCAGGGCTTAATCCAACACGGTTTTTTAGCTCACTGCACCATCCCAGCTCAGAACCTGGCTATATGCAAATTAGTCTGTCCCTGGCCCAGTGTATCATGGGAACAGGGCAAACCAAACTACCAAGCCAATTCTTTCACTGGGAAGGAAACAAACTACCGGGGACCGGTTTCTGGCATTCCATCCGTCTTCGGCCCGGCTTGCTTGAATCCTGATGGTGCAATGAGCAAGGGACTCACGTCTGAGTATACCCTTCCACGCTTATGGTGGACAAAATAATTAAACAACAGGGGGTGGTGATGGACGGAGTTTCTGAATTAAGCAGAATACTCTCACCCAGTCAAGAGATCAGGGCTTAATCCAACACCGTTTTTTAGCTCACTGCACCATCCCAGCTCAGAACCTGGCTATATGCAAATGAGTCTGTCCCTGGCCCAGTGTATCATGGGATCAGGGCAAACCAAACTACCAAGCCAATTCTTTCACTGGGAAGGAAACAAGCTACCGGGGACCGGTTTCTGGCATTTCAGCCGTCTTCGGCCCGGCTTGCTTGAATCCTGATGGTGCAATGAGCTAGGGACTCACGTCTGAGTATACCCTTCCACGCTTATGGTGGGCAAAATATTTAAACAACAGGGGGTGGTGATGGACAGAGTTTCTGAATTAAGCAGAATACTCTCACCCAGTCAAGAGATCAAGGCCTAATCCAACACCGTTTTTTTAGCTCACTGCACCATCCCAGCTCAGAACCTGGCTATATGCAAATTAGTCTGTCCCTGGCCCAGTGTATCATGGGAACAGGGCAAACGAAACTACCAAGCCAATTCTTTCACTGGGAAGGAAACAAGCTACCGGGGACCGATTTCTGGCATTTCAGCCGTCTTCGGCCCGGCTTGCTTGAATCCTGATGGTGCAATGAGCTAGGGACTCACGTCTGAGTATACCCTTCCACGCTTATGGTGGACAAAATAATTAAACAACAGGGGGTGGTGATGGACAGAGTTTCTGAATTAAGCAGAATACTCTCACCCAGTCAAGAGATCAGGGCTTAATCCAACACCGTTTTTTAGCTCACTGCACCATCCCAGCTCGGAACCTGGCTATATGCAAATTAGTCTGTCCCTGGCCCAGTGTATCATGGGAACAGGGCAAACCAAACTACCAAGCCAGATTTTTCACTGGGAAGGAAACAAGCTACCGGGGACCGGTTTCTGGAATTTCAGCCGTCTTCGGCCCGGCTTGCTTGAATCCTGATGGTGCAATGAGCTAGGGACTCACGTCTGAGTATACCCTTCCACGCTTATGGTGGACAAAATATTTAAACAACAGGGGGTGGTGATGGACAGTGTTTCTGAATTAAGCAGAATGCTCTCACTCAGTCAAGAGATCAGGCTTAATCGAACACCGTTTTTTAGCTTACTGCACCATCCCAGCTGGGAACCTGGCTATATGCAAATCAGTCTGTCCCTGGCCCAGTGTATCATGGGAACAGGGCAAACCAAACTACCAAGCCAATTATTTCACTGGGAAGGAAACAATCTACCGGGGACCGGTTTCTGGCATATCAGCCGTCTTCGGCCCGGCTTGCTTGAATCCTGATGGTGCAATGAGCTAGGGACTCGCGTCTGAGTATACCCTTCCACGCTTATGGTGGACAAAATAATTAAACAACAGGGGGTGGTGATAGACAGAGTTTCTGAATTAAGCAGAATACTCTCACCCAGTCAAGAGATCAGGGCTTAATCCAACACGGTTTTTTAGCTCACTGCACCATCCCAGTTCAGAACCTGGCTATATGCAAATTAGTCTGTCCCTGGCCCAGTGTATCATGGGAACAGGGCAAACCAAACTACCAAGCCAATTCTTTCACTGGGAAGGAAACAAACTACCGGGGACCGGTTTCTGGCATTTCATCCGTCTTCAGCCCGGCTTGCTTGAATCCTGATGTTGCAATGAGCAAGGGACACACGTCTGAGTATACCCTTCCACGCTTATGGTGGACAAAATAATTAAACAACAGGGGGTGGTGATGGACAGAGTTTCTGCATTAAGCAGAATACTCTCACCCAGTCAAGAGATCAGGGCTTAATCCAACACCGTTTTTTAGCTCACTGCACCATCCCAGCTCAGAACCTGGCTATATGCAAATGAGTCTGTCCCTGGCCCAGTGTATCATGGGATCAGGGCAAACCAAACTACCGAGCCAATTCTTTCACTGGGAAGGAAACAAGCTACCGGGGACCGGTTTCTGGCATTTCAGCCGTCTTCGGCCCGGCTTGCTTGAATCCTGATGGTGCAATGAGCTAGGGACTCACGTCTGAGTATACCCTTCCACGCTTATGGTGGACAAAATAATTAAACAACAGGGGGTGGTGATGGACAGAGTTTCTGAATTAAGCAGAATGCTCTCACTCAGTCAAGAGATCAGGCTTAATCGAACACCGTTTTTTTAGCTCACTGCACCATCCCGGCTGGGAACCTGGCTATATGCAAATCAGTCTGTCCCTGGCCCAGTGTATCATGGGAACAGGGCAAACCAAACTACCAAGCCAATTCTTTCACTGGGAAGGAAACAATCTACCGGGGACCGGTTTCTGGCATTTCAGCCGTCTTCGGCCCGGCTTGCTTGAATCCTGATGCTGCAATGAGCTAGGGGCTCACGTCTGAGTATACCCTTCCACGCTTATGGTGGACAAAATAATTAAACAACAGGTGGTGGTGATGGACAGAGTTTCTGAATTAAGCAGAATACTCTCACCCAGCCAAGAGATCAGGGCTTAATCCAACACCGTTTTTTAGCTCACTGCACCATCCCAGCTCAGAACCTGGCTATATGCAAATTAGTCTGTCCCTGACCCAGTGTATCATGGGAACAGGGCAAACCAAACTACCAAGCCAATTCTTTCACTGGGAAGGAAACAATCTACCGGGGACCGGTTTCTGGCATTTCAGCCGTCTTCGGCCCGGCTTGCTTGAATCCTGATGCTGCAATGAGCTAGGGGCTCACGTCTGAGTATACCCTTCCACGCTTATGGTGGACAAAATAATTAAACAACAGGTGGTGGTGATGGACAGAGTTTCTGAATTAAGCAGAATACTCTCACCCAGCCAAGAGATCAGGGCTTAATCCAACACCGTTTTTTAGCTCACTGCACCATCCCAGCTCAGAACCTGGCTATATGCAAATTAGTCTGTCCCTGACCCAGTGTATCATGGGAACAGGGCAAACCAAACTACCAAGCCAATTCTTTCACTGGGAAGGAAACAAGCTACCGGGGACCGGTTTCTGGCATATCAGCCGTCTTCGGCTCGGCTTGCTTGAATCCTGATGGTGCAATGAGCTAGGGACTCACGTCTGAGTATACCCTTCCACGCTTATGGTGGACAAAATAATTAAACAACAGGGGGTGGTGATAGACAGAGTTTCTGAATTAAGCAGAATACTCTCACCCAGTCAAGAGATCAGGGCTTAATCCAACACGTTTTTTTAGCTCACTGCACCATCCCAGCTCAGAACCTGGCTATATGCAAATTAGTCTGTCCCTGGCCCAGTGTATCATGGGAACAGGGCAAACCAAACTACCAAGCCAATTCTTTCACTGGGAAGGAAACAAACTACCGGGGACCGGTTTCTGGCATTTCATCCGTCTTCAGCCCGGCTTGCTTGAATCCTGATGTTGCAATGAGCAAGGGACTCACGTCTGAGTATACCCTTCCACGCTTATGGTGGACAAAATAATTAAACAACAGGGGGTGGTGATGGACAGAGTTTCTGCATTAAGCAGAATACTCTCACCCAGTCAAGAGATCAGGGCTTAATCCAACACCGTTTTTTAGCTCACTGCACAATCCCAGCTCAGAACCTGGCTATATGCAAATGAGTCTGTCCCTGGCCCAGTGTATCATGGGATCAGGGCAAACCAAACTACCGAGCCAATTCTTTCACTGGGAAGGAAACAAGCTACCGGGGACCGGTTTCTGGCATTTCAGCCGTCTTCGGCCCGGCTTGCTTGAATCCTGATGGTGCAATGAGCTAGGGACTCACGTCTGAGTATACCCTTCCACGCTTATGGTGGACAAAATAATTAAACAACAGGGGGTGGTGATGGACAGAGTTTCTGAATTAAGCAGAATGCTCTCACTCAGTCAAGAGATCAGGCTTAATCGAACACCGTTTTTTTAGCTCACTGCACCATCCCAGCTGGGAACCTGGCTATATGCAAATCAGTCTGTCCCTGGCCCAGTGTATCATGGGAACAGGGCAAACCAAACTACCAAGCCAATTCTTTCACTGGGAAGGAAACAATCTACCGGGGACCAGTTTCTGGCATTTCAGCCGTCTTCGGCCTGGCTTGCTTGAATCCTGATGCTGCAATGAGCTAGGGGCTCACGTCTGAGTATACCCTTCCACGCTTATGGTGGACAAAATAATTAAACAACAGGTGGTGGTGATGGACAGAGTTTCTGAATTAAGCAGAATACTCTCACCCAGCCAAGAGATCAGGGCTTAATCCAACACAGTTTTTTAGCTCACTGCACCATCCCAGCTCAGAACCTGGCTATATGCAAATTAGTCTGTCCCTGACCCAGTGTATCATGGGAACAGGGCAAACCAAACTACCAAGCCAATTCTTTCACTGGGAAGGAAACAATCTACCGGGGACCGGTTTCTGGCATTTCAGCCGTCTTCGGCCCGGCTTGCTTGAATCCTGATGCTGCAATGAGCTAGGGGCTCACATCTGAGTATACCCTTCCACGCTTATGGTGGACAAAATAATTAAACAACAGGTGGTGGTGATGGACAGAGTTTCTGAATTAAGCAGAATACTCTCACCCAGCCAAGAGATCAGGGCTTAATCCAACACCGTTTTTTAGCTCACTGCACCATCCCAGCTCAGAACCTGGCTATATGCAAATTAGTCTGTCCCTGACCCAGTGTATCATGGGAACAGGGCAAACCAAACTACCAAGCCAATTCTTTCACTGGGAAGGAAACAAGCTACCGGGGACCGGTTTCTGGCATATCAGCCGTCTTCGGCCCGGCTTGCTTGAATCCTGATGGTGCAATGAGCTAGGGACTCACGTCTGAGTATACCCTTCCACGCTTATGGTGGACAAAATAATTAAACAACAGGGGGTGGTGATAGACAGAGTTTCTGAATTAAGCAGAATACTCTCACCCAGTCAAGAGATCAGGGCTTAATCCAACACGTTTTTTTAGCTCACTGCACCATCCCATCTCAGAACCTGGCTTTATGCAAATTAGTCTGTCCCTGGCCCAGTGTATCATGGGAACAGGGCAAACCAAACTACCAAGCCAATTCTTTCACTGGGAAGGAAACAAACTACCGGGGACCGGTTTCTGGCATTTCATCCGTCTTCAGCCCAGCTTGCTTGAATCCTGATGGTGCAATGAGCAAGGGACTCACGTCTGAGTATACCCTTACATGCTTATGGTGGACAAAATAATTAAACAACAGGGGGTGGTGATGGACAGAGTTTCTGAATTAAGCAGAATACTCTCACCCAGTCAAGAGATCAGGGCTTAATCCAACACCGTTTTTTAGCTCACTGCACCATCCCAGCTCAGAACCTGGCTATATGCAAATGAGTCTGTCCCTGGCCCAGTGTATCATGGGATCAGGGCAAACCAAACTACCAAGCCAATTCTTTCACTGGGAAGGAAACAAGCTACCGGGGACCGGTTTCTGGCATTTCAGCCGTCTTCGGCCCGGCTTGCTTGAATCCTGATGTTGCAATGAGCAAGGGACTGACGTCTGAGTATACCCTTCCACGCTTATGGTGGACAAAATAATTAAACAACAGGGGGTGGTGATGGACAGAGTTTCTGAATTAAGCAGAATACTCTCACCCAGTCAAGAGATCAGGGCTTAATCCAACACCGTTTTAAAGCTCACTGCACCATCCCAGCTCGGAACCTGGCTATAGGCAAATTAGTCTGTCCCTGGCCCAGTGTATCATGGGAACAGGGCAAACCAAACTACCAAGCCAGATTTTTTACTGGGAAGGAAACAAGCTACCGGGGACCGGTTTCTGGAATTTCAGCCGTCTTCGGCCCGGCTTGCTTGAATCCTGATGGTGCAATGAGCTAGGGACTCACGTCTGAGTATACCCTTCCACGCTTATGGTGGACAAAATAATTAAACAACAGGGGGTGGTGATGGACAGAGTTTCTGAATTAAGCAGAATGCTCTCACTCAGTCAAGAGATCAGGCTTAATCGAACACCGTTTTTTAGCTCACTGCACCATCCCAGCTGGGAACCTGGCTATATGCAAATCAGTCTGTCCCTGGCCCAGTGTATCATGGGAACAGGGCAAACCAAACTACCAAGCCAATTCTTTCACTGGGAAGGAAACAATCTACCGGGGACCGGTTTCTGGCATATCAGCCGTCTTCGGCCCGGCTTGCTTGAATCCTGATGGTGCAATGAGCTAGGGACTGACGTCTGAGTATACCCTTCCACGCTTATGGAGGACAAAATAATTAAACAACAGGGGGTGGTGATGGACAGAGTTTCTGAATTAAGCAGAATACTCTCACCCAGTCAAGAGATCAGGGCTTAATCCAACACCGTTTTTTAAGCTCACTGCACCATCCCAGCTCAGAACCTGGCTATATGCAAATTAGTCTGTCCCTGGCCCAGTGTATCATGGGATCAGGGCAAACCAAACTACCAAGCCAATTCTTTCACTGGGAAGGAAACAAGCTACCGGGGACCGGTTTCTGGCATTTCAGCCGTCTTCGGCCCGGCTTGCTTGAATCCTGATGGTGCAATGAGCTAGGGACTCACGTCTGAGTATACCCTTCCACGCTTATGGTGGACAAAATAATTAAACAACAGGGGGTGGTGATGGACAGAGTTTCTGAATTAAGCAGAATGCTCTCACTCAGTCAAGAGATCAGGCTTAATCAAACACCGTTTTTTAGCTCACTGCACCATCCCAGCTGGGAACCTGGCTATATGCAAATCAGTCTGTCCCTGGCCCAGTGTATCATGGGAACAGGGTAAACCAAACTACCAAGCCAATTCTTTCACTGGGAAGGAAACAATCTACCGGGGACCGGTTTTGGGCATTTCAGCCGTCTTCGGCCCGGCTTGCTTGAATCCTGATGCTGCAATGAGCTAGGGGCTCACGTCTGAGTATACCCTTCCATGCTTATGGTGGACAAAATAATTAAACAACAGGTGGTGGTGATGGACAGAGTTTCTGAATTAAGCAGAATACTCTCACCCAGCCAAGAGATCAGGGCTTAATCCAACACCGTTTTTTAGCTCACTGCACCATCCCAGCTCAGAACCTGGCTATATGCAAATTAGTCTGTCCCTGACCCAGTGTATCATGGGAACAGGGCAAACCAAACTACCAAGCCAATTCTTTCACTGGGAAGGAAACAAGCTACCGGGGACCGGTTTCTGGCATATCAGCCGTCTTCGGCCTGGCTTGCTTGAATCCTGATGGTGCAATGAGCTAGGGACTCACGTCTGAGTATACCCTTCCACGCTTATGGTGGACAAAATAATTAAACAACAGGGGGTGGTGATGGACAGAGTTTCTGAATTAAGCAGAATACTCTCACCCAGCCAAGAGATCAGGGCTTAATCCAACACCGTTTTTTAGCTCACTGCACCATCCCAGCTCAGAACCTGGCTATATGCAAATTAGTCTGTCCCTGACCCAGTGTATCATGGGAACAGGGCAAACCAAACTACCAAGCCAATTCTTTCACTGGGAAGGAAACAATCTACCGGGGACCGGTTTCTGGCATTTCAGCCGTCTTCGGCCCGGCTTGCTTGAATCCTGATGCTGCAATGAGCTAGGGGCTCACGTCTGAGTATACCCTTCCACGCTTATGGTGGACAAAATAATTAAACAACAGGTGGTGGTGATGGACAGAGTTTCTGAATTAAGCAGAATACTCTCACCCAGCCAAGAGATCAGGGCTTAATCCAACACCGTTTTTTAGCTCACTGCACCATCCCAGCTCAGAACCTGGCTATATGCAAATTAGTCTGTCCCTGACCCAGTGTATCATGGGAACAGGGCAAACCAAACTACCAAGCCAATTCTTTCACTGGGAAGGAAACAAGCTACCGGGGACCGGTTTCTGGCATATCAGCCGTCTTCGGCTCGGCTTGCTTGAATCCTGATGGTGCAATGAGCTAGGGACTCACGTCTGAGTATACCCTTCCACGCTTATGGTGGACAAAATAATTAAACAACAGGGGGTGGTGATAGACAGAGTTTCTGAATTAAGCAGAATACTCTCACCCAGTCAAGAGATCAGGGCTTAATCCAACACGTTTTTTTAGCTCACTGCACCATCCCAGCTCAGAACCTGGCTATATGCAAATTAGTCTGTCCCTGGCCCAGTGTATCATGGGAACAGGGCAAACCAAACTACCAAGCCAATTCTTTCACTGGGAAGGAAACAAACTACCGGGGACCGGTTTCTGGCATTTCATCCGTCTTCAGCCCGGCTTGCTTGAATCCTGATGTTGCAATGAGCAAGGGACTCACGTCTGAGTATACCCTTCCACGCTTATGGTGGACAAAATAATTAAACAACAGGGGGTGGTGATGGACAGAGTTTCTGCATTAAGCAGAATACTCTCACCCAGTCAAGAGATCAGGGCTTAATCCAACACCGTTTTTTAGCTCACTGCACAATCCCAGCTCAGAACCTGGCTATATGCAAATGAGTCTGTCCCTGGCCCAGTGTATCATGGGATCAGGGCAAACCAAACTACCGAGCCAATTCTTTCACTGGGAAGGAAACAAGCTACCGGGGACCGGTTTCTGGCATTTCAGCCGTCTTCGGCCCGGCTTGCTTGAATCCTGATGGTGCAATGAGCTAGGGACTCACGTCTGAGTATACCCTTCCACGCTTATGGTGGACAAAATAATTAAACAACAGGGGGTGGTGATGGACAGAGTTTCTGAATTAAGCAGAATGCTCTCACTCAGTCAAGAGATCAGGCTTAATCGAACACCGTTTTTTTAGCTCACTGCACCATCCCAGCTGGGAACCTGGCTATATGCAAATCAGTCTGTCCCTGGCCCAGTGTATCATGGGAACAGGGCAAACCAAACTACCAAGCCAATTCTTTCACTGGGAAGGAAACAATCTACCGGGGACCGGTTTCTGGCATTTCAGCCGTCTTCGGCCTGGCTTGCTTGAATCCTGATGCTGCAATGAGCTAGGGGCTCACGTCTGAGTATACCCTTCCACGCTTATGGTGGACAAAATAATTAAACAACAGGTGGTGGTGATGGACAGAGTTTCTGAATTAAGCAGAATACTCTCACCCAGCCAAGAGATCAGGGCTTAATCCAACACCGTTTTTTAGCTCACTGCACCATCCCAGCTCAGAACCTGGCTATATGCAAATTAGTCTGTCCCTGACCCAGTGTATCATGGGAACAGGGCAAACCAAACTACCAAGCCAATTCTTTCACTGGGAAGGAAACAATCTACCGGGGACCGGTTTCTGGCATTTCAGCCGTCTTCGGCCCGGCTTGCTTGAATCCTGATGCTGCAATGAGCTAGGGGCTCACGTCTGAGTATACCCTTCCACGCTTATGGTGGACAAAATAATTAAACAACAGGTGGTGGTGATGGACAGAGTTTCTGAATTAAGCAGAATACTCTCACCCAGCCAAGAGATCAGGGCTTAATCCAACACCGTTTTTTAGCTCACTGCACCATCCCAGCTCAGAACCTGGCTATATGCAAATTAGTCTGTCCCTGACCCAGTGTATCATGGGAACAGGGCAAACCAAACTACCAAGCCAATTCTTTCACTGGGAAGGAAACAAGCTACCGGGGACCGGTTTCTGGCATATCAGCCGTCTTCGGCTCGGCTTGCTTGAATCCTGATGGTGCAATGAGCTAGGGACTCACGTCTGAGTATACCCTTCCACGCTTATGGTGGACAAAATAATTAAACAACAGGGGGTGGTGATAGACAGAGTTTCTGAATTAAGCAGAATACTCTCACCCAGTCAAGAGATCAGGGCTTAATCCAACACGTTTTTTTAGCTCACTGCACCATCCCAGCTCAGAACCTGGCTATATGCAAATTAGTCTGTCCCTGGCCCAGTGTATCATGGGAACAGGGCAAACCAAACTACCAAGCCAATTCTTTCACTGGGAAGGAAACAAACTACCGGGGACCGGTTTCTGGCATTTCATCCGTCTTCAGCCCGGCTTGCTTGAATCCTGATGTTGCAATGAGCAAGGGACTCACGTCTGAGTATACCCTTCCACGCTTATGGTGGACAAAATAATTAAACAACAGGGGGTGGTGATGGACAGAGTTTCTGCATTAAGCAGAATACTCTCACCCAGTCAAGAGATCAGGGCTTAATCCAACACCGTTTTTTAGCTCACTGCACAATCCCAGCTCAGAACCTGGCTATATGCAAATGAGTCTGTCCCTGGCCCAGTGTATCATGGGATCAGGGCAAACCAAACTACCGAGCCAATTCTTTCACTGGGAAGGAAACAAGCTACCGGGGACCGGTTTCTGGCATTTCAGCCGTCTTCGGCCCGGCTTGCTTGAATCCTGATGGTGCAATGAGCTAGGGACTCACGTCTGAGTATACCCTTCCACGCTTATGGTGGACAAAATAATTAAACAACAGGGGGTGGTGATGGACAGAGTTTCTGAATTAAGCAGAATGCTCTCACTCAGTCAAGAGATCAGGCTTAATCGAACACCGTTTTTTTAGCTCACTGCACCATCCCAGCTGGGAACCTGGCTATATGCAAATCAGTCTGTCCCTGGCCCAGTGTATCATGGGAACAGGGCAAACCAAACTACCAAGCCAATTCTTTCACTGGGAAGGAAACAATCTACCGGGGACCGGTTTCTGGCATTTCAGCCGTCTTCGGCCTGGCTTGCTTGAATCCTGATGCTGCAATGAGCTAGGGGCTCACGTCTGAGTATACCCTTCCACGCTTATGGTGGACAAAATAATTAAACAACAGGTGGTGGTGATGGACAGAGTTTCTGAATTAAGCAGAATACTCTCACCCAGCCAAGAGATCAGGGCTTAATCCAACACCGTTTTTTAGCTCACTGCACCATCCCAGCTCAGAACCTGGCTATATGCAAATTAGTCTGTCCCTGACCCAGTGTATCATGGGAACAGGGCAAACCAAACTACCAAGCCAATTCTTTCACTGGGAAGGAAACAATCTACCGGGGACCGGTTTCTGGCATTTCAGCCGTCTTCGGCCCGGCTTGCTTGAATCCTGATGCTGCAATGAGCTAGGGGCTCACATCTGAGTATACCCTTCCACGCTTATGGTGGACAAAATAATTAAACAACAGGTGGTGGTGATGGACAGAGTTTCTGAATTAAGCAGAATACTCTCACCCAGCCAAGAGATCAGGGCTTAATCCAACACCGTTTTTTAGCTCACTGCACCATCCCAGCTCAGAACCTGGCTATATGCAAATTAGTCTGTCCCTGACCCAGTGTATCATGGGAACAGGGCAAACCAAACTACCAAGCCAATTCTTTCACTGGGAAGGAAACAAGCTACCGGGGACCGGTTTCTGGCATATCAGCCGTCTTCGGCCCGGCTTGCTTGAATCCTGATGGTGCAATGAGCTAGGGACTCACGTCTGAGTATACCCTTCCACGCTTATGGTGGACAAAATAATTAAACAACAGGGGGTGGTGATAGACATTGTTTCTGAATTAAGCAGAATACTCTCACCCAGTCAAGAGATCAGGGCTTAATCCAACACGTTTTTTTAGCTCACTGCACCATCCCAGCTCAGAACCTGGCTTTATGCAAATTAGTCTGTCCCTGGCCCAGTGTATCATGGGAACAGGGCAAACCAAACTACCAAGCCAATTCTTTCACTGGGAAGGAAACAAACTACCGGGGACCGGTTTCTGGCATTTCATCCGTCTTCAGCCCAGCTTGCTTGAATCCTGATGGTGCAATGAGCAAGGGACTCACGTCTGAGTATACCCTTCCATGCTTATGGTGGACAAAATAATTAAACAACAGGGGGTGGTGATGGACAGAGTTTCTGAATTAAGCAGAATACTCTCACCCAGTCAAGAGATCAGGGCTTAATCCAACACCGTTTTTTAGCTCACTGCACCATCCCAGCTCAGAACCTGGCTATATGCAAATGAGTCTGTCCCTGGCCCAGTGTATCATGGGATCAGGGCAAACCAAACTACCAAGCCAATTCTTTCACTGGGAAGGAAACAAGCTACCGGGGACCGGTTTCTGGCATTTCAGCCGTCTTCGGCCCGGCTTGCTTGAATCCTGATGTTGCAATGAGCAAGGGACTGACGTCTGAGTATACCCTTCCACGCTTATGGTGGACAAAATAATTAAACAACAGGGGGTGGTGATGGACAGAGTTTCTGAATTAAGCAGAATACTCTCACCCAGTCAAGAGATCAGGGCTTAATCCAACACCGTTTTTTAGCTCACTGCACCATCCCAGCTCGGAACCTGGCTATAGGCAAATTAGTCTGTCCCTGGCCCAGTGTATCATGGGAACAGGGCAAACCAAACTACCAAGCCAGATTTTTTACTGGGAAGGAAACAAGCTACCGGGGACCGGTTTCTGGAATTTCAGCCGTCTTCGGCCCGGCTTGCTTGAATCCTGATGGTGCAATGAGCTAGGGACTCACGTCTGAGTATACCCTTCCACGCTTATGGTGGACAAAATAATTAAACAACAGGGGGTGGTGATGGACAGAGTTTCTGAATTAAGCAGAATGCTCTCACTCAGTCAAGAGATCAGGCTTAATCAAACACCGTTTTTTAGCTCACTGCACCATCCCAGCTGGGAACCTGGCTATATGCAAATCAGTCTGTCCCTGGCCCAGTGTATCATGGGAACAGGGTAAACCAAACTACCAAGCCAATTCTTTCACTGGGAAGGAAACAATCTACCGGGGACCGGTTTCGGGCATTTCAGCCGTCTTCGGCCCGGCTTGCTTGAATCCTGATGCTGCAATGAGCTAGGGGCTCACGTCTGAGTATACCCTTCCATGCTTATGGTGGACAAAATAATTAAACAACAGGTGGTGGTGATGGACAGAGTTTCTGAATTAAGCAGAATACTCTCACCCAGCCAAGAGATCAGGGCTTAATCCAACACCGTTTTTTAGCTCACTGCACCATCCCAGCTCAGAACCTGGCTATATGCAAATTAGTCTGTCCCTGAACCAGTGTATCATGGGAACAGGGCAAACCAAACTACCAAGCCAATTCTTTCACTGGGAAGGAAACAAGCTACCGGGGACCGGTTTCTGGCATATCAGCCGTCTTCGGCCTGGCTTGCTTGAATCCTGATGGTGCAATGAGCTAGGGACTCACGTCTGAGTATACCCTTCCACGCTTATGGTGGACAAAATAATTAAACAACAGGGGGTGGTGATGGACAGAGTTTCTGAATTAAGCAGAATACTCTCACCCAGTCAAGAGATCAGGGCTTAATCCAACACCGTTTTTTAGCTCACTGCACCATCCCAGCTCAGAACCTGGCTATCTGCAAATGAGTCTGTCCCTGGCCCAGTGTATCATGGGATCAGGGCAAACCAAACTACCAAGCCAATTCTTTCACTGGGAAGGAAACAAGCTACCGGGGACCGGTTTCTGGCATTTCAGACGTCTTCGGCCCGGCTTGCTTGAATCCTGATGGTGCAATGAGCTAGGGACTCACGTCTGAGTATACCCTTCCACGTTTATGGTGGACAAAATATTTAAACAACAGGGGGTGGTGATGGACAGAGTTTCTGAATTAAGCAGAATACTCTCACACAGTCAAGAGATCAGGGCTTAATCCAACACTGTTTTTTAGCTCACTGCACCATCCCAGCTCAGAACCTGGCTATATGCAAATTAGTCTGTCCCTGGCCCAGTGTATCATGGGAACAGGGCAAACCAAACTACCAAGCCAATTCTTTTACTGGGAAGGAAACAAGCTACCGGGGACCGGTTTCTGGCATTTCAGCCCTCTTCGGCCCGGCTTGCTTGAATCCTGATGGTGCAATGAGCTAGGGACTCACGTCTGAGTATACCCTTCCACGCTTATGGTGGACAAAATAATTAAACAACAGGGGGTGGTGATGGACAGAGTTTCTGAATTAAGCAGAATACTCTCACCCAGTCAAGAGATCAGGGCTTAATCCAACACAGTTTTTTAGCTCACTGCACCATCCCAGCTCGGAACCTGGCTATATGCAAATTAGTCTGTCCCTGGCCCAGTGTATCATGGGAACAGGGCAAACCAAACTACCAAGCCAGATTTTTCACTGGGAAGGAAACAAGCTACCGGGGACCGGTTTCTGGCATTTCAGCCGTCTTCGGCCCGGCTTGCTTGAATCCTGATGGTGCAATGAGCTAGGGACTCACGTCTGAGTATACCCTTCCACGCTTATGGTGGACAAAATAATTAAACAACAGGGGGTGGTGATGGACAGAGTTTCTGAATTAAGCAGAATGCTCTCACTCAGTCAAGAGATCAGGCTTAATCGAACACCGTTTTTTAGCTCACTGCACCATCCCAGCTGGGAACCTGGCTATATGCAAATCAGTCTGTCCCTGGCCCAGTGTATCATGGGAACAGGGTAAACCAAACTACCAAGCCAATTCTTTCACTGGGAAGGAAACAATCTACCGGGGACCGGTTTCGGGCATTTCAGCCGTCTTCGGCCCGGCTTGCTTGAATCCTGATGCTGCAATAAGCTAGGGGCTCACGTCTGAGTATACCCTTCCATGCTTATGGTGGACAAAATAATTAAACAACAGGTGGTGGTGATGGACAGAGTTTCTGAATTAAGCAGAATACTCTCACCCAGCCAAGAGATCAGGGCTTAATCCAACACCGTTTTTTAGCTCACTGCACCATCCCAGCTCAGAACCTGGCTATATGCAAATTAGTCTGTCCCTGACCCAGTGTATCATGGGAACAGGGCAAACCAAACTACCAAGCCAATTCTTTCACTGGGAAGGAAACAAGCTACCGGGGACCGGTTTCTGGCATATCAGCCGTCTTCGGCCTGGCTTGCTTGAATCCTGATGGTGCAATGAGCTAGGGACTCACGTCTGAGTATACCCTTCCACGCTTATGGTGGACAAAATAATTAAACAACAGGGGGTGGTGATGGACAGAGTTTCTGAATTAAGCAGAATACTCTCACCCAGTCAAGAGATCAGGGCTTAATCCAACACCGTTTTTTAGCTCACTGCACCATCCCAGCTCAGAACCTGGCTATCTGCAAATGAGTCTGTCCCTGGCCCAGTGTATCATGGGATCAGGGCAAACCAAACTACCAAGCCAATTCTTTCACTGGGAAGGAAACAAGCTACCGGGGAACGGTTTCTGGCATTTCAGACGTCTTCGGCCCGGCTTGCTTGAATCCTGATGGTGCAATGAGCTAGGGACTCACGTCTGAGTATACCCTTCCACGCTTATGGTGGACAAAATATTTAAACAACAGGGGGTGGTGATGGACAGAGTTTCTGAATTAAGCAGAATACTCTCACACAGTCAAGAGATCAGGGCTTAATCCAACACTGTTTTTTAGCTCACTGCACCATCCCAGCTCAGAACCTGGCTATATGCAAATTAGTCTGTCCCTGGCCCAGTGTATCATGGGAACAGGGCAAACCAAACTACCAAGCCAATTCTTTTACTGGGAAGGAAACAAGCTACCGGGGACCGGTTTCTGGCATTTCAGCCGTCTTCGGCCCGGCTTGCTTGAATCCTGATGGTGCAATGAGCTAGGGACTCACGTCTGAGTATACCCTTCCACGCTTATGGTGGACAAAATAATTAAACAACAGGGGGTGGTGATGGACAGAGTTTCTGAATTAAGCAGAATACTCTCACCCAGTCAAGAGATCAGGGCTTAATCCAACACAGTTTTTTAGCTCACTGCACCATCCCAGCTCGGAACCTGGCTATATGCAAATTAGTCTGTCCCTGGCCCAGTGTATCATGGGAACAGGGCAAACCAAACTACCAAGCCAGATTTTTCACTGGGAAGGAAACAATCTACCGGGGACTGGTTTCTGGCATTTCAGCCGTCTTCGGCCCGGCTTGCTTGAATCCTGATGGTGCAATGAGCTAGGGACTCACGTCTGAGTATACCCTTCCACGCTTATGGTGGACAAAATAATTAAACAACAGGTGGTGGTGATGGACAGAGTTTCTGAATTAAGCAGAATACTCTCACCCAGTCAAGAGATCAGGGCTTAATCCAACACCGTTTTTTAGCTCACTGCACCATCCCAGCTCAGAACTTGGCTATATGCAAATTAGTCTGTCCCTGACCCAGTGTATCATGGGAACAGGGCAAACCAAACTACTAAGTCAATTCTTTCACTTGGAAGGAAACAAGCTACCGGGGACCGGTTTCTGGCATATCAGCCGTCTTCGGCCCGGCTTGCTTGAATCCTGATGGTGCAATGAGCTAGGGACTCACGTCTGAGTATACCCTTCCACGCTTATGGTGGACAAAATAATTAAACAACAGGGGGTGGTGATGGACAGAGTTTCTGAATTAGGCAGAATACTCTCACCCAGTCAAGAGATCAGGGCTTAATCGAACACCGTTTTTTAGCTCACTGCACCATCCCAGCTCAGAACCTGGCTATATGCAAATTAGTCTGTCCCTGGCCCAGTGTATCATGGGAACAGGGCAAACCAAACTACAAAGCCAATTCTTTCACTGGGAAGGAAACAAGCTACCGGGGACCAGTTTCTGGCATTTCAGCCTTCTTCGGCCCGGGTTGCTTGAATCCTGATGGTGCAATGAGCTAGGGACTCACGTCTGAGTATACCCTTCCACGCTTATTGTGGACAAAATAATTAAACAACAGGGGGTGGTGATGGACAGAGTTTCTGAATTAAGCAGAATACTCTCACCCAGTCAAGAGATCAGGGCTTAATCCAACACCGTTTTTTAGCTCACTGCACCATCCCAGCTCAGAACCTGGCTATATGCAAATTAGTCTGTCCCTGGCCCAGTGTATCATGGGAACAGGGCAAACCAAACTACAAAGCCAATTCTTTCACTGGGAAGGAAACAAGCTACCGGGGACCAGTTTCTGGCATTTCAGCCGTCTTCGGCCCGGGTTGCTTGAATCCTGATGGTGCAATGAGCTAGGGACTCACGTCTGAGTATACCCTTCCACGCTTATTGTGGACAAAATAATTAAACAACAGGGGGTGGTGATGGACAGAGTTTCTGAATTAAGCAGAATACTCTCACCCAGTCAAGAGATCAGGGCTTAATCCAACACTGTTTTTTAGCTCACTGCACCATCCCAGCTCGGAACCTGGCTATATGCAAATTAGTCTGTCCCTGGCCCAGTGTATCACGGGAACAGGGCATACCAAACTACAAAGCCAATTCTTTCACTGGGAAGGAAACAAGCTACCGGGGACCGGTTTCTGGCATTTCAGCCGTCTTCGGCCCGGCTTGCTTGAATCCTGATGGTGCAATTAGCTAGGGACTCACGTCTGAGTATACCCTTCCACGCTTATGGTGGACAAAATAATTAAACAAAAGGGGGTGGTGATGGACAGAGTTTCTGAATTAAGCAGAATGCTCTCACCCAGTCAAGAGATCAGGGCTTAATCCAACACCGTTTTTTAGCTCACTGCACCATCCCATCTCAGAACCTGGCGATATGCAAATTAGTCTGTCCCTGGCCCAGTGTATCATGGGAACAGTGCAAACCAAACTACCAAGCCAATTCTTTCACTGGGAAGGAAACAAGCTACCGGGGACTGGTTTCTGGCATTTCAGCCGTCTTCGGCCCGGCTTGCTTGAATCCTGATGCTGCAATGAGCTAGGGGCTCACGTCTGAGTATACCCTTCCACGCTTATGGTGGACAAAATAATTAAACAACAGGTGGTGGTGATGGACAGAGTTTCTGAATTAAGCAGAATACTCTCACCCAGCCAAGAGATCAGGGCTTAATCCAACACAGTTTTTTAGCTCACTGCACCATCCCAGCTCAGAACCTGGCTATATGCAAATTAGTCTGTCCCTGACCCAGTGTATCATGGGAACAGGGCAAACCAAACTACCAAGCCAATTCTTTCACTGGGAAGGAAACAAGCTACCGGGGACTGGTTTCTGGCATATCAGCCGTCTTCGGCCCGGCTTGCTTGAATCCTGATGGTGCAGTGAGCTAGGGACTCATGTCTGAGTATACCCTTCCACGCTTATGGTGGACAAAATAATTAAACAACAGGGGGTGGTGATAGACAGAGTTTCTGAATTAAGCAGAATACTCTCACCCAGTCAAGAGATCAGGGCTTAATCCAACACGGTTTTTTAGCTCACTGCACCATCCCAGCTCAGAACCTGGCTATATGCAAATTAGTCTGTCCCTGGCCCAGTGTATCATGGGAACAGGGCAAACCAAACTACCAAGCCAATTCTTTCACTGGGAAGGAAACAAACTACCGGGGACCGGTTTCTGGCATTTCATCCGTCTTCAGCCCGGCTTGCTTGAATCCTGATGGTGCAATGAGCAAGGGACTCACGTCTGAGTATACCCTTCCACGCTTATGGTTGTAGGAAGGTGGATATCTGACTATGGTTACCCCCAAACTTTTTGCCTGGTGTTTAGCTGGTTTTTGACTTAGTTGGCTTGGGATCCTGCTATTCAGGGCCCCAGGCTAATTGCTCTCTCCTTAAAATGGACTCCATGTACCTTAGGTGCATAACACAATTGGAATTGGTTCACCTTATAGGCCCCTGTAACAGTGTACCATAGGTACCCAGGGCATAGGTGTAGCCAAGGCCTACCAGGGGCTGCAGCATGTATTGTGCCTCCCCTGGCCTGGCCTCCATATTCGACACAACTGGCTGATCACTCAGCTGGGGTAAGTTGGTGTAATCACCTCTTACTTAGGTACAGTATGTCTGTGCCTAACCCTAAACTGGACACATATGTTCCTATCAGCCACTCCTATGGAAGGCCTCATCAATCCTGGAGGCAGAGTGCTTGGAAATATGTGAGATGGTGCTCTAGCATGAGCTGAGCCTGTCTGCAGCTGTCGGGAACCACTCCGTAAGCTGTTCCGGGATACTGCCATACCATATACTCTTAAGTGCATTATAATCCTCGCGGTTATTTGCTATCTTTGGTTTGGCTTTATCAAAACATGTCGAGTAAGGTGTCATACGAATTGGAATACTATCCCCTCGCCAATCCTGGCGACGGGGATAGCATTCCACCCTTCTAGAGGGACACGACATGTGTGTAGCCTTAACCCCGGTTAAAGTTAACCAGAGCCTCAGCATCACAAAATGGATGCTGCCACCACAGACACATGTCTGACCTCCTGCTGCTGGGAGTCCTTCCAGCGAGGAGGGCCTGGACAAAGGGTTTCCTGCCTGGGGAGGTGCGAGCACCACCCCAGACAGGGTTTTGTGTATTCGGTAGGACAGGGCTGAATAGATTGAGACATGCCTGGGGCACACAAGGTGTCCCTGTGCATAAGCCAGCCCAAACCGGTTCTGGGGCTTTCCAGCCCCAGTCCTGGCGAGGAGCTGGACAAAGGAGAGGGGGTGTAACCACTCCCCTTCCTGGTCCCACCCAGAGGAGGGACCTAGTAGGTGATCCACCCCTCAGATTGGGAATAAGAGTGGGAGCAGTGCATTTGCACAGCAGATCATCCTGAAATCAACTTTAAACAAGAAGAAGACTGGACTTCGACATTCTGCTGCACAGAAGACTGAAGAGAATCTCCCTTGTGGCCTAGGAGGGGCCACCCTGTGAACACAGGCATCACCCAGCACCTCGACGTCTGCTTTGCTGCCACCTCCCGCCGGAGCCCGAGTGCAGAGCCTAACAAGACCCAGCTTCCCAGACTTTTCCTAGCCTGATCCACAGTCCCTGCAAAGAAGGGACCCGTGGAGGCACCGAGAGACGTGGGAGCGGACATCTTGAAAGACCCCCGAGACACTGACTGCGCAGCACCCGAGGCACCCTCGACTCTGTGCTTTAGGGTTTGAGAAGCCCCACAACCGAGCGATATTTGCAACAAAGACCAGCCCTCCAGCATTTCCACGATCTGCGTGGGGCCCTTTTGCTTTGTGCCACTCGACTCGTCATCCCGGCCGCTTGTCACGTGGTCAGCGGCCATCTTGGCAACGAAACCTACGATTTACACTGCGGGTCTGGTTGCTCTAGACTTGCCCTCGCTCCTGTAGAAAGGAGTACCCGCTCTGACTTTGCTGGTCTGAGTAATAAGCCTTTTTCAATTTCCCCGTGGCTTGCATTAGCCAAGGCTTGTTTGCTTCAATCGAGTTGCCGACACCGCCATCAGCTAGAGCCTTTGAGGGACAGCTCGTGATCGACTCCTGGACGTCCTTGACCTCTTTGTGTCCACGTGGCTGCAGAGAGAAGCAACCCCTGATCACCTGTTTGCACCCGACTTTGCCTGGTTCCAATCTGGTTCCACGGTGGTCACTGGTCAGTGACTTTGAACATTGTCCCCTCTGCTTTCAGGTCTTCACCACTTCAGATCCACCCTTGGATCCACCGGACACTTCTCCTTCACATCGCCTGCAGCATCTTCAGCTTCAAGCGCCAAGAACCTGCGTGTCAAAACCCGACGCCACTTCGACCCTGTGCACCCACTTCCTGTGGGTGAGGTAACATTGCAAAGCCAGTGTCCCTACACTGGTACACACCTCTAGGGTCTGTGTCTTAAGTTTTGTTCCTCTAGGTTCAGCGGAAGTGCCCTTAAACTAACTTTGTACTTTTTACGCACCATAGACTTTGCATTGGAAAGTGCGTGCACTTTGAACACTGCACCCGAGTCCCGCGGGCCTTTCCCGACTTAGTCACTGCTAGTCTCGAATAGCTCCAGCGATTCCCAAGGCCCTAGGCCTGTTCCCTTTCCTATTGGTATCTCTTATACCACTTTCTTAGTATATGGTTTAGGTGGCCACTAGGGCTCATCCATATTGTGCAACTTTTGTGTATTTTAAACTGTCTTGTGATTTAACGCTTGTGCTTCTGTGCTCATAAAGAGTCCAGGGGATTTTATAGTTAATAAATCAATATATATTTTCAATATATATCTGTGTGGTGTCCCTTTCATTTGGTATTCAAGGGGGTTGTGTATGGTATAACAGCTGGCTTCACATGCCTTTCAGAGTTAAGCCTAAGACTGCTTTGTCCACGTTACCACTAGGATAACTGGTCTACAAGGTTGAATTACAACCATCATCATAAGGGTTGCTTGGCATGGTACAAAGTGATCACTAAGAATTAGTGAGCATTATATACCAGGCCAACTTCTCACAATGGTGGACAAAATAATTAAACAACAGGGGGTGGTGATGGACAGAGTTTCTGAATTAAGCAGAATACTCTCACCCAGTCAAGAGATCAGGGCTTAATCCAACACCGTTTTTTAGCTCACTGCACCATCCCAGCTCAGAACCTGGCTATATGCAAATGAGTCTGTCCCTGGCCCAGTGTATCATGGGATCAGGGCAAACCAAACTACCAAGCCAATTCTTTCACTGGGAAGGAAACAAGCTACAGGGGACCGGTTTCTGGCATTTCAGCCGTCTTCGGCCCGGCTTGCTTGAATCCTGATGGTGCAATGAGCTAGGGACTCACGTCTGAGTATACCCTTCCACGCTTATGGTGGGCAAAATATTTAAACAACAGGGGGTGGTGATGGACAGAGTTTCTGAATTAAGCAGAATACTCTCACCCAGTCAAGAGATCAGGGCCTAATCCAACACCATTTTTTTAGCTCACTGCACCATCCCAGCTCAGAACCTGGCTATATGCAAATTAGTCTGTCCCTGGCCCAGTGTATCATGGGAACAGGGCAAACGAAACTACCAAGCCAATTCTTTCACTGGGAAGGAAACAAGCTACCGGGGACCGGTTTCTGGCATTTCAGCCGTCTTCGGCCCGGCTTGCTTGAATCCTGATGGTGCAATGAGCTAGGGACTCACGTCTGAGTATACCCTTCCACGCTTATGGTGGACAAAATAATTAAACAACAGGGGGTGGTGATGGACAGAGTTTCTGAATTAAGCAGAATACTCTCACCTAGTCAAGAGATCAGGGCTTAATCCAACACCGTTTTTTAGCTCACTGCACCATCCCAGCTCGGAACCTGGCTATATGCAAATTAGTCTGTCCCTGGCCCAGTGTATCATGGGAACAGGGCAAACCAAACTACCAAGCCAGATTTTTTACTGGGAAGGAAACAAGCTACCGGGGACCGGTTTCTGGAATTTCAGCCGTCTTCGGCCCGGCTTGCTTGAATCCTGATGGTGCAATGAGCTAGGGACTCACGTCTGAGTATACCCTTCCACGCTTATGGTGGACAAAATAATTAAACAACAGGGGGTGGTGATGGACAGAGTTTCTGAATTAAGCAGAATGCTCTCACTCAGTCAAGAGATCAGGCTTAATCGAACACCGTTTTTTAGCTCACTGCACCATCCCAGCTGGGAACCTGGCTATATGCAAATCAGTCTGTCCCTGGCCCAGTATATCATGGGATCAGGGCAAACCGAACTACCAAGCCAATTCTTTCACTGGGAAGAAAACAAGCTGCCGGGGACCGGTTTCTGGCATTTCAGCCGTCTTCGGCCCGGCTTGCTTGAATCCTGATGGTGCAATGAGCTAGGGACTCACGTCTGAGTATACCCTTCCACGCTTATGGTGGACAAAATAATTAAACAACAGGTGGTGGTGATGGACAGAGTTTCTGAATTAAGCAGAATACTCTCACCCAGCCAAGAGATCAGGGCTTAATCCAACACCGTTTTTTAGCTCACTGCACCATCCCAGCTCAGAACCTGGCTATATGCAAATTAGTCTGTCCCTGACCCAGTGTATCATGGGAACAGGGCAAACCAAACTACCAAGCCAATTCTTTCACTGGGAAGGAAACAAGCTACCGGGGACCGGTTTCTGGCATATCAGCCGTCTTCGGCCCGGCTTGCTTGAATCCTGATGGTGCAATGAGCTAGGGACTCACGTCTGAGTATACCCTTCCACGCTTATGGTGGACAAAATAATTAAACAACAGGGGGTGGTGATGGACAGAGTTTCTGAATTAAGCAGAATGCTCTCACCCAGTCAAGAGATCAGGGCTTAATCCAACACCGTTTTTTAGCTCACTGCACCATCCCAGCTCGGAACCTGGCTATATGCAAATTAGTCTGTCCCTGGCCCAGTGTATCATGGGAACAGGGCAAACCAAACTACCAAGCCAGATTTTTCACTGGGAAGGAAACAAGCTACCGGGGACCGGTTTCTGGAATTTCAGCCGTCTTCGGCCCGGCTTGCTTGAATCCTGATGGTGCAATGAGCTAGGGACTCACGTCTGAGTATACCCTTCCACGCTTATGGTGGACAAAATAATTAAACAACAGGGGGTGGTGATGGACAGAGTTTCTGAATTAAGCAGAATGCTCTCACTCAGTCAAGAGATCAGGCTTAATCGAACACCGTTTTTTAGCTCACTGCACCATCCCAGCTGGGAACCTGGCTATATGCAAATCAGTCTGTCCCTGGCCCAGTGTATCATGGGAACAGGGCAAACCAAACTACCAAGCCAATTCTTTCACTGGGAAGGAAACAATCTACCGGGGACCGGTTTCTGGCATTTCAGCCGTCTTCGGCCCGGCTTGCTTGAATCCTGATGGTGCAATGAGCTAGGGACTCACGTCTGAGTATACCCTTCCATGCTTATGGTGGACAAAATAATTAAACAACAGGGGGTGGTGATGGACAGAGTTTCTGAATTAAGCAGAATACTCTCACCCAGTCAAGAGATCAGGGCTTAATCCAACACCGTTTCTTAGCTCACTGCACCATCCCAGCTCAGAACTTGGCTATATGCAAATTAGTCTGTCCCTGACCCAGTGTATCATGGGAACAGGGCAAACCAAACTACTAAGTCAATTCTTTCACTTGGAAGGAAACAAGCTACCGGGGACCGGTTTCTGGCATATCAGCCGTCTTCGGCCCGGCTTGCTTGAATCCTGATGGTGCAATGAGCTAGGGACTCACGTCTGAGTATACCCTTCCACGCTTATGGTGGACAAAATAATTAAACAACAGGGGGTAGTGATGGACAGAGTTTCTGAATTAGGCAGAATACTCTCACCCAGTCAAGAGATCAGGGCTTAATCGAACACCGTTTTTTAGCTCACTGCACCATCCCAGCTCAGAACCTGGCTATATGCAAATTAGTCTGTCCCTGGCCCAGTGTATCATGGGAACAGGGCAAACCAAACTACAAAGCCAATTCTTTCACTGGGAAGGAAACAAGCTACCGGGGACCAGTTTCTGGCATTTCAGCTGTCTTCGGCCCGGGTTGCTTGAATCCTGATGGTGCAATGAGCTAGGGACTCACGTCTGAGTATACCCTTCCACGCTTATTGTGGACAAAATAATTAAACAACAGGGGGTGGTGATGGACAGAGTTTCTGAATTAAGCAGAATACTCTCACCCAGTCAAGAGATCAGGGCTTAATCCAACACCGTTTTTTAGCTCACTGCACCATCCCAGCTCGGAACCTGGCTATATGCAAATTAGTCTGTCCCTGGCCCAGTGTATCACGGGAACAGGGCATACCAAACTACCAAGCCAATTCTTTCACTGGGAAGGAAACAAGCTACCGGGGACCGGTTTCTGGCATTTCAGCCGTCTTCGGCCCGGCTTGCTTGAATCCTGATGGTGCAATGAGCTAGGGACTCACGTCTGAGTATACCCTTCCACGCTTATGGTGGACAAAATAATTAAACAACAGGGGGTGGTGATGGACAGAGTTTCTGAATTAAGCAGAATACTCTCACCCAGTCAAGAGATCAGGGCTTAATCCAACACCGTTTTTTAGCTCACTGCACCATCCCAGCTCGGAACCTGGCTATATGCAAATTAGTCTGTCCCTGGCCCAGTGTATCATGGGAACAGGGCAAACCAAACTACCAAGCCAGATTATTTACTGGGAAGGAAACAAGCTACCGGGGACCGGTTTCTGGAATTTCAGCCGTCTTCGGCCCGGCTTGCTTGAATCCTGATGGTGCAATGAGCTAGGGACTCACGTCTGAGTATACCCTTCCACGCTTATGGTGGACAAAATAATTAAACAACAGGGGGTGGTGATGGACAGAGTTTCTGAATTAAGCAGAATGCTCTCACTCAGTCAAGAGATCAGGCTTAATCGAACACCGTTTTTTAGCTCACTGCACCATCCCAGCTGGGAACCTGGCTATATGCAAATCAGTCTGTCCCTGGCCCAGTGTATCATGGGAACAGGGCAAACCAAACTACCAAGCCAATTCTTTCACTGGGAAGGAAACAATCTACCGGGGACCGGTTTCTGGCATATCAGCCGTCTTCGGCCCGGCTTGCTTGAATCCTGATGGTGCAATGAGCTAGGGACTCACGTCTGAGTATACCCTTCCACGCTTATGGTGGACAAAATAATTAAACAACAGGGGGTGGTGATAGACAGAGTTTCTGAATTAAGCAGAATACTCTCACCCAGTCAAGAGATCAGGGCTTAATCCAACACGGTTTTTTAGCTCACTGCACCATCCCAGTTCAGAACCTGGCTATATGCAAATTAGTCTGTCCCTGGCCCAGTGTATCATGGGAACAGGGCAAACCAAACTACCAAGCCAATTCTTTCACTGGGAAGGAAACAAACTACCGGGGACCGGTTTCTGGCATTTCATCCGTCTTCAGCCCGGCTTGCTTGAATCCTGATGTTGCAATGAGCAAGGGACTGACGTCTGAGTATACCCTTGCACGCTTATGGTGGACAAAATAATTAAACAACAGGGGGTGGTGATGGACAGAGTTTCTGAATTAAGCAGAATACTCTCAACCAGTCAAGAGATCAGGGCTTAATCCAACACCGTTTTTTAGCTCACTGCACCATCCCAGCTCAGAACCTGGCTATATGCAAAAGAGTCTGTCCCTGGCCCAGTGTATCATGGGATCAGGGCAAACCGAACTACCAAGCCAATTCTTTCACTGGGAAGGAAACAAGCTACCGGGGACCGGTTTCTGGCATTTCAGCCGTCTTCGGCCCGGCTTGCTTGAATCCTGATGGTGCAATGAGCTAGGGACTCACGTCTGAGTATACCCTTCCACGCTTATGGTGGACAAAATAATTAAACAACAGGTGGTGGTGATGGACAGAGTTTCTGAATTAAGCAGAATACTCTCACCCAGCCAAGAGATCAGGGCTTAATCCAACACCGTTTTTTAGCTCACAGCACCATCCCAGCTCAGAACCTGGCTATATGCAAATTAGTCTGTCCCTGACCCAGTGTATCATGGGAACAGGGCAAACCAAACTACCAAGCCAATTCTTTCACTGGGAAGGAAACAAGCTACCGGGGACCGGTTTCTGGCATATCAGCCGTCTTCGGCCCGGCTTGCTTGAATCCTGATGGTGCAATGAGCTAGGGACTCACGTCTGAGTATACCCTTCCACGCTTATGGTGGACAAAATAATTAAACAACAGGGGGTGGTGATAGACGGAGTTTCTGAATTAAGCAGAATACTCTCACCCACTCAAGAGATCAGGGCTTAATCCAACACAGTTTTTTAGCTCACTGCACCATCCCAGCTCAGAACCTGGCTATATGCAAATTAGTCTGTCCCTGGCCCAGTGTATCATGGGAACAGGGCAAACCAAACAACCAAGCCAATTCTTTCACTGGGAAGGAAACAAGCTACCGGGGACCGGTTTCTGGCATTTCAGCCGTCTTCGGCCCGGCTTGCTTGAATCCTGATGGTGCAATGAGCTAGGGACTCACGTCTGAGTATACCCTTCCCCGCTTATGGTGGACAAAATAATTAAACAACAGGGGGTGGTGATGGACAGAGTTTCTGAATTAAGCAGAATACTCTCACCCAGTCAAGAGATCAGGGCTTAATCCAACACCGTTTTTTAGCTCACTGCACCATCCCAGCTCGGAACCTGGCTATATGCAAATTAGTCTGTCCCTGGCCCAGTGTATCATGGGAACAGGGCAAACCAAATTACCAAGCCAGATTTTTCACTGGGAAGGAAACAAGCTACCGGGGACCGGTTTCTGGAATTTCAGCCGTCTTCGGCCCGGCTTGCTTGAATCCTGATGGTGCAATGAGCTAGGGACTCACGTCTGAGTATACCCTTCCACGCTTATGGTGGACAAAATAATTAAACAACAGGGGGTGGTGATGGACAGAGTTTCTGAATTAAGCAGAATGCTCTCACTCAGTCAAGAGATCAGGCTTAATCGAACACCGTTTTTTAGCTCACTGCACCATCCCAGCTGGGAACCTGGCTATATGCAAATCAGTCTGTCCCTGGCCCAGTGTATCATGGGAACAGGGCAAACCAAACTACCAAGCCAATTCTTTCACTGGGAAGGAAACAATCTACCGGGGACCGGTTTCTGGCATTTCAGCCGTCTTCGGCCCGGCTTGCTTGAATCCTGATGGTGCAATGAGCTAGGGACTCACGTCTGAGTATACCCTTCCATGCTTATGGTGGACAAAATAATTAAACAACAGGGGGTGGTGATGGACAGAGTTTCTGAATTAAGCAGAATACTCTCACCCAGTCAAGAGATCAGGGCTTAATCCAAAACCGTTTCTTAGCTCACTGCACCATCCCAGCTCAGAATTTGGCTATATGCAAATTAGTCTATCCCTGACCCAGTGTATCATGGGAACAGGGCAAACCAAACTACTAAGTCAATTCTTTCACTTGGAAGGAAACAAGCTACCGGGGACCGGTTTCTGGCATATCAGCCGTCTTCGGCCCGGCTTGCTTGAATCCTGATGGTGCAATGAGCTAGGGACTCACGTCTGAGTATACCCTTCCACGCTTATGGTGGACAAAATAATTAAACAACAGGGGGTGGTGATGGACAGAGTTTCTGAATTAGGCAGAATACTCTCACCCAGTCAAGAGATCAGGGCTTAATCGAACACCGTTTTTTAGCTCACTGCACCATCCCAGCTCAGAACCTGGCTATATGCAAATTAGTCTGTCCCTGGCCCAGTGTATCATGGGAACAGGGCAAACCAAACTACAAAGCCAATTCTTTCACTGGGAAGGAAACAAGCTACCGGGGACCAGTTTCTGGCATTTCAGCTGTCTTCGGCCTGGGTTGCTTGAATCCTGATGGTGCAATGAGCTAGGGACTCACGTCTGAGTATACCCTTCCACGCTTATTGTGGACAAAATAATTAAACAACAGGGGGTGGTGATGGACAGAGTTTCTGAATTAAGCAGAATACTCTCACCCAGTCAAGAGATCAGGGCTTAATCCAACACCGTTTTTTAGCTCACTGCACCATCCCAGCTCGGAACCTGGCTATATGCAAATTAGTCTGTCCCTGGCCCAGTGTATCACGGGAACAGGGCATACCAAACTACCAAGCCAATTCTTTCACTGGGAAGGAAACAAGCTACCGGGGACCGGTTTCTGGCATTTCAGCCGTCTTCGGCCCGGCTTGCTTGAATCCTGATGGTGCAATGAGCTAGGGACTCACGTCTGAGTATACCCTTCTATGCTTATGGTGGACAAAATAATTAAACAACAGGGGGTGGTGATGGACAGAGTTTCTGAATTAAGCAGAATGCTCTCACCCAGTCAAGAGATCAGGGCTTAATCCAACACCGTTTTTTAGCTCACTGCACCATCCCAGCTCAGAACCTGGCGATATGCAAATTAGTCTGTCCCTGGCCCAGTGTATCATGGGAACAGGGCAAACGAAACTACCAAGCCAATTCTTTCACTGGGAAGGAAACAAGCTACCGGGGACCGGTTTCTGGCATTTCAGCCGTCTTCGGCCCGGCTTGCTTGAATCCTGATGGTGCAATGAGCTAGGGACTCACGTCTGAGTATACCCTTCCACGCTTATGGTGGACAAAATAATTAAACAACAGGGGGTGGTGATGGACAGAGTTTCTGAATTAAGCAGAATACTCTCACCCAGTCAAGAGATCAGGGCTTAATCCAACACCGTTTTTTAGCTCACTGCACCATCCCAGCTCGGAACCTGGCTATATGCAAATTAGTCTGTCCCTGGCCCAGTGTATCATGGGAACAGGGCAAACCAAACTACCAAGCCAGATTATTTACTGGGAAGGAAACAAGCTACCGGGGACCGGTTCCTGGAATTTCAGCCGTCTTCGGCCCGGCTTGCTTGAATCCTGATGGTGCAATGAGCTAGGGACTCACGTCTGAGTATACCCTTCCACGCTTATGGTGGAGAAAATAATTAAACAACAGGGGGTGGTGATGGACAGAGTTTCTGAATTAAGCAGAATGCTCTCACTCAGTCAAGAGATCAGGCTTAATCGAACACCGTTTTTTAGCTCACTGCACCATCCCAGCTGGGAACCTGGCTATATGCAAATCAGTCTGTCCCTGGCCCAGTGTATCATGGGAACAGGGCAAACCAAACTACCAAGCCAATTCTTTCACTGGGAAGGAAACAATCTACCGGGGACCGGTTTCTGGCATATCAGCCGTCTTCGGCCCGGCTTGCTTGAATCCTGATGGTGCAATGAGCTAGGGACTCACGTCTGAGTATACCCTTCCACGCTTATGGTGGACAAAATAATTAAACAACAGGGGGTGGTGATAGACAGAGTTTCTGAATTAAGCAGAATACTCTCACCCAGTCAAGAGATCAGGGCTTAATCCAACACGGTTTTTTAGCTCACTGCACCATCCCAGTTCAGAACCTGGCTATATGCAAATTAGTCTGTCCCTGGCCCAGTGTATCATGGGAACAGGGCAAACCAAACTACCAAGCCAATTCTTTCACTGGGAAGGAAACAAACTACCGGGGACCGGTTTCTGGCGTTTCATCCGTCTTCAGCCCGGCTTGCTTGAATCCTGATGTTGCAATGAGCAAGGGACTGACGTCTGAGTATACCCTTCCACGCTTATGGTGGACAAAATAATTAAACAACAGGGGGTGGTGATGGACAGAGTTTCTGAATTAAGCAGAATACTCTCAACCAGTCAAGAGATCAGGGCTTAATCCAACACCGTTTTTTAGCTCACTGCACCATCCCAGCTCAGAACCTGGCTATATGCAAAAGAGTCTGTCCCTGGCCCAGTGTATCATGGGATCAGGGCAAACCGAACTACCAAGCCAATTCTTTCACTGGGAAGGAAACAAGCTACCGGGGACCGGTTTCTGGCATTTCAGCCGTCTTTGGCCCGGCTTGCTTGAATCCTGATGGTGCAATGAGCTAGGGACTCACGTCTGAGTATACCCTTCCACGCTTATGGTGGACAAAATAATTAAACAACAGGTGGTGGTGATGGACAGAGTTTCGGAATTAAGCAGAATACTCTCACCCAGCCAAGAGATCAGGGCTTAATCCAACACCGTTTTTTAGCTCACAGCACCATCCCAGCTCAGAACCTGGCTATATGCAAATTAGTCTGTCCCTGACCCAGTGTATCATGGGAACAGGGCAAACCAAACTACCAAGCCAATTCTTTCACTGGGAAGGAAACAAGCTACCGGGGACCGGTTTCTGGCATATCAGCCGTCTTCGGCCCGGCTTGCTTGAATCCTGATGGTGCAATGAGCTAGGGACTCACGTCTGAGTATACCCTTCCACGCTTATGGTGGACAAAATAATTAAACAACAGGGGGTGGTGATAGACGGAGTTTCTGAATTAAGCAGAATACTCTCACCCACTCAAGAGATCAGGGCTTAATCCAACACAGTTTTTTAGCTCACTGCACCATCCCAGCTCAGAACCTGGCTATATGCAAATTAGTCTGTCCCTGGCCCAGTGTATCATGGGAACAGGGCAAACGAAACAACCAAGCCAATTCTTTCACTGGGAAGGAAACAAGCTACCGGGGACCGGTTTCTGGCATTTCAGCCGTCTTCGGCCCGGCTTGCTTGAATCCTGATGGTGCAATGAGCTAGGGACTCACGTCTGAGTATACCCTTCCCCGCTTATGGTGGACAAAATAATTAAACAACAGGGGGTGGTGATGGACAGAGTTTCTGAATTAAGCAGAATACTCTCACCCAGTCAAGAGATCAGGGCTTAATCCAACACCGTTTTTTAGCTCACTGCACCATCCCAGCTCGGAACCTGGCTATATGCAAATTAGTCTGTCCCTGGCCCAGTGTATCATGGGAACAGGGCAAACCAAACTACCAAGCCAGATTTTTCACTGGGAAGGAAACAAGCTACCGGGGACCGGTTTCTGGAATTTCAGCCGTCTTCGGCCCGGCTTGCTTGAATCCTGATGGTGCAATGAGCTAGGGACTCACGTCTGAGTATACCCTTCCACGCTTATGGTGGACAAAATAATTAAACAACAGGGGGTGGTGATGGACAGAGTTTCTGAATTAAGCAGAATGCTCTCACTCAGTCAAGAGATCAGGCTTAATCGAACACCGTTTTTTAGCTCACTGCACCATCCCAGCTGGGAACCTGGCTATATGCAAATCAGTCTGTCCCTGGCCCAGTGTATCATGGGAACAGGGCAAACCAAACTACCAATCCAATTCTTTCACTGGGAAGGAAACAATCTACCGGGGACCGGTTTCTGGCATTTCAGCCGTCTTCGGCCCGGCTTGCTTGAATCCTGATGGTGCAATGAGCTAGGGACTCACGTCTGAGTATACCCTTCCATGCTTATGGTGGACAAAATAATTAAACAACAGGGGGTGGTGATGGACAGAGTTTCTGAATTAAGCAGAATACTCTCACCCAGTCAAGAGATCAGGGCTTAATCCAACACCGTTTCTTAGCTCACTGCACCATCCCAGCTCAGAACTTGGCTATATGCAAATTAGTCTGTCCCTGACCCAGTGTATCATGGGAACAGGGCAAACCAAACTACTAAGTCAATTCTTTCACTTGGAAGGAAACAAGCTACCGGGGACCGGTTTCTGGCATATCAGCCGTCTTCGGCCCGGCTTGCTTGAATCCTGATGGTGCAATGAGCTAGGGACTCACGTCTGAGTATACCCTTCCACGCTTATGGTGGACAAAATAATTAAACAACAGGGGGTGGTGATGGACAGAGTTTCTGAATTAGGCAGAATACTCTCACCCAGTCAAGAGATCAGGGCTTAATCGAACACCGTTTTTTAGCTCACTGCACCATCCCAGCTCAGAACCTGGCTATATGCAAATTAGTCTGTCCCTGGCCCAGTGTATCATGGGAACAGGGCAAACCAAACTACAAAGCCAATTCTTTCACTGGGAAGGAAACAAGCTACCGGGGACCAGTTTCTGGCATTTCAGCTGTCTTCGGCCCGGGTTGCTTGAATCCTGATGGTGCAATGAGCTAGGGACTCACGTCTGAGTATACCCTTCCACGCTTATTGTGGACAAAATAATTAAACAACAGGGGGTGGTGATGGACAGAGTTTCTGAATTAAGCAGAATACTCTCACCCAGTCAAGAGATCAGGGCTTAATCCAACACCGTTTTTTAGCTCACTGCACCATCCCAGCTCGGAACCTGGCTATATGCAAATTAGTCTGTCCCTGGCCCAGTGTATCACGGGAACAGGGCAAACCAAACTACCAAGCCAATTCTTTCACTGGGAAGGAAACAAGCTACCGGGGACCGGTTTCTGGCATTTCAGCCGTCTTCGGCCCGGCTTGCTTGAATCCTGATGGTGCAATGAGCTAGGGACTCACGTCTGAGTATACCCTTACACGCTTAATGTGGACAAAATAATTAAACAACAGGGGGTGGTGATGGACAGAGTTTCTGAATTAAGCAGAATACTCTCACCCAGTCAAGAGATCAGGGCTTAATCCAACACTGTTTTTTAGCTCACTGCACCATCCCAGCTCGGAACCTGGCTATATGCAAATTAGTCTGTCCCTGGCCCAGTGTATCACGGGAACAGGGCATACCAAACTACCAAGCCAATTCTTTCACTGGGAAGGAAACAAGCTACCGGGGACCGGTTTCTGGCATTTCAGCCGTCTTCGGCCCGGCTTGCTTGAATCCTGATGGTGCAATGAGCTAGGGACTCACGTCTGAGTATACCCTTCTACGCTTATGGTGGACAAAATAATTAAACAACAGGGGGTGGTGATGGACAGAGTTTCTGAATTAAGCAGAATGCTCTCACCCAGTCAAGAGATCAGGGCTTAATCCAACACCGTTTTTTAGCTCACTGCACCATCCCAGCTCAGAACCTGGCGATATGCAAATTAGTCTGTCCCTGGCCCAGTGTATCATGGGAACAGTGCAAACCAAACTACCAAGCCAATTCTTTCACTGGGAAGGAAACAAGCTACCGGGGACTGGTTTCTGGCATTTCAGCCGTCTTCGGCCCGGCTTGCTTGAATCCTGATGCTGCAATGAGCTAGGGGCTCACGTCTGAGTATACCCTTCCACGCTTATGGTGGACAAAATAATTAAACAACAGGTGGTGGTGATGGACAGAGTTTCTGAATTAGGCAGAATACTCTCACCCAGTCAAGAGATCTGGGCTTAATCCAACACGGTTTTTTAGCTCACTGCACCATCCCAGCTCAGAACCTGGCTATATGCAAATTAGTCTGTCCCTGGCCCAGTGTATCATGGGATCAGGGCAAACCAAACTACCAAGCCAATTCTTTCACTGGGAAGGAAACAAGCTACCGGGGACCGGTTTCTGGCATTTCAGCCATCTTCGGCCCGGCTTGCTTGAATCCTGATGGTGCAATGAGCTAGGGACTCACGTCTGAGTATACCCTTCCACGCTTATGGTGGGCAAAATATTTAAACAACAGGGGGTGGTGATGGACAGAGTTTCTGAATTAAGCAGAATACTCTCACCCAGTCAAGAGTTCAGGGCCTAATCCAACACCGTTTTTTTAGCTCACTGCACCATCCCAGCTCAGAACCTGGCTATATGCAAATTAGTCTGTCCCTGGCCCAGTGTATCATGGGAACAGGGCAAACGAAACTACCAAGCCAATTCTTTCACTGGGAAGGAAACAAGCTACCGGGGACCGGTTTCTGGCATTTCAGCCGTCTTCGGCCCGGCTTGCTTGAATCCTGATGGTGCAATGAGCTAGGGACTCACGTCTGAGTATACCCTTCCACGCTTATGGTGGACAAAATAATTAAACAACCGGGGGTGGTGATGGACAGAGTTTCTGAATTAAGCAGAATACTCTCACCCAGTCAAGAGATCAGGGCTTAATCCAACACCGTTTTTTAGCTCACTGCACCATCCCAGCTCGGAACCTGGCTATATGCAAATTAGTCTGTCCCTGGCCCAGTGTATCATGGGAACAGGGCAAACCAAACTACCAAGCCAGATTTTTTACTGGGAAGGAAACAAGCTACCGGGGACCGGTTTCTGGAATTTCAGCCGTCTTTGGCCCGGCTTGCATGAATCCTGATGGTGCAATGAGCTAGGGACTCACGTCTGAGTATACCCTTCCACGCTTATGGTGGACAAAATAATTAAACAACAGGGGGTGGTGATGGACAGAGTTTCTGAATTAAGCAGAATGCTCTCACTCAGTCAAGAGATCAGGCTTAATCGAACACTGTTTTTTAGCTCACTGCACCATCCCAGCTGGGAACCTGGCTATATGCAAATCAGTCTGTCCCTTGCCCAGTGTATCATGGGAACAGGGCAAACCAAACTACCAAGCCAATTCTTTCACTGGGAAGGAAACAATCTACCGGGGACCGGTTTCTGGCATATCAGCTGTCTTCGGCCCGGCTTGCTTGAATCCTGATGGTGCAATGAGCTAGGGACTCACGTCTGAGTATACCCTTCCACGCTTATGGTGGACAAAATAATTAAACAACAGGGGGTGGTGATAGACAGAGTTTCTGAATTAAGCAGAATACTCTCACCCAGACAAGAGATCAGGGCTTAATCCAACACGGTTTTTTAGCTCACTGCACCATCCCAGTTCAGAACCTGGCTATATGCAAACTAGTCTGTCCCTGGCCCAGTGTATCATGGGAACAGGGCAAACCAAACTACCAAGCCAATTCTTTCACTGGGAAGGAAACAAACTACCGGGGACCGGTTTCTGGCATTTCATCCTTCTTCAGCCCGGCTTGCTTGAATCCTGATGTTGCAATGAGCAAGGGACTGACGTCTGAGTATACCCTTCCACTCTTATGGTGGACAAAATAATTAAACAACAGGGGGTGGTGATGGACAGAGTTTCTGAATTAAGCAGAATACTCTCACCCAGTCAAGAGATCAGGGCTTAATCCAACACCGTTTTTTAGCTCACTGCACCATCCGAGCTCAGAACCTGGCTATATGCAAATGAGTCTGTCCCTGGCCCAGTGTATCATGGGATCAGGGCAAACAAAACTACCAAGCCAATTCTTTCACTGGGAAGGAAACAAGCTACCGGGGACCGGTTTCTGGCATTTCAGCCGTCTTCGGCCCGGCTTGCTTGAATCCTGATGGTGCAATGAGCTAGGGACTCACGTCTGAGTATACCCTTCCACGCTTATGGTGGACAAAATAATTAAACAACAGGGGGTGGTGATGGACAGAGTTTCTGAATTAAGCAGAATGCTCTCACTCAGTCAAGAGATCAGGCTTAATCGAACACGTTTTTTAGCTCACTGCACCATCCCTGCTGGGAACCTGGCTATATGCAAATCAGTCTGTCCCTGGCCCAGTGTATCATGGGAACAGGGCAAACCAAACTACCAAGCCAATTCTTTCACTGGGAAGGAAACAAACTACCGGGGACCGGTTTCTGGCATTTCATCCTTCTTCAGCCCGGCTTGCTTGAATCCTGATGTTGCAATGAGCAAGGGACTGACGTCTGAGTATACCCTTCCACTCTTATGGTGGACAAAATAATTAAACAACAGGGGGTGGTGATGGACAGAGTTTCTGAATTAAGCAGAATACTCTCACCCAGTCAAGAGATCAGGGCTTAATCCAACACCGTTTTTTAGCTCACTGCACCATCCGAGCTCAGAACCTGGCTATATGCAAATGAGTCTGTCCCTGGCCCAGTGTATCATGGGATCAGGGCAAACAAAACTACCAAGCCAATTCTTTCACTGGGAAGTAAACAAGCTACCGGGGACCGGTTTCTGGCATTTCAGCCGTCTTCGGCCCGGCTTGCTTGAATCCTGATGGTGCAATGAGCTAGGGACTCACGTCTGAGTATACCCTTCCACGCTTATGGTGGACAAAATAATTAAACAACAGGGGGTGGTGATGGACAGAGTTTCTGAATTAAGCAGAATGCTCTCACTCAGTCAAGAGATCAGGCTTAATCGAACACGTTTTTTAGCTCACTGCACCATCCCTGCTGGGAACCTGGCTATATGCAAATCAGTCTGTCCCTGGCCCAGTGTATCATGGGAACAGGGCAAACCAAACTACCAAGCCAATTCTTTCACTGGGAAGGAAACAATCTACCGGGGACCGGTTTCTGGCATTTCAGCCGTCTTCGGCCCGGCTTGCTTGAATCCTGATGCTGCAATGAGCTAGGGGCTCACGTCTGAGTATACCCTTCCACGCTTATGGTGGACAAAATAATTAAACAACAGGTGGTGGTGATGGACAGAGTTTCTGAATTAAGCAGAATACTCTCACCCAGCCAAGAGATCAGGGCTTAATCCAACACCGTTTTTTAGCTCACTGCACCATCCCAGCTCAGAACCTGGCTATATGCAAATTAGTCTGTCCCTGACCCAGTGTATCATGGGAACAGGGCAAACCAAACTACCAAGCCAATTCTTTCACTGGGAAGGAAACAAGCTACCGGGGACCGGTTTCTGGCATTTCAGCCGTCTTCGGCCCGGCTTGCTTGAATCCTGATAGTGCAATGAGCTAGGGACTCACGTCTGAGTATACCCATCCACGCTTATGGTGGACAAAATATTTAAACAACAGGGGGTGGTGATGGACAGAGTTTCTGAATTGAGCAGAATACTCTCACACAGTCAAGAGATCAGGGCTTAATCCAACACTGTTTTTTAGCTCACTGCACCATCCCAGCTCAGAACCTGGCTATATGCAAATTAGTCTGTCCCTGGCCCAGTGTATCATGGGAACAGGGCAAACCAAACTACCAAGCCAATTCTTTTACTGGGAAGGAAACAAGCTACCGGGGACCGGTTTCTGGCATTTCAGCTGTCTTCGGCCCGGCTTGCTTGAATCCTGATAGTGCAATGAGCTAGGGACTCACGTCTGAGTATACCCTTCCACGCTTATGGTGGGCAAAATATTTAAACAACAGGGGGTGGTGATGGACAGAGTTTCTGAATTAAGCAGAATACTCTCACCCAGTCAAGAGATCAGGGCCTAATCCAACACCGTTTTTTTAGCTCACTGCACCATCCCAGCTCAGAACCTGGCTATATGCAAATTAGTCTGTCCCTGGCCCAGTGTATCATGGGAACAGGGCAAACGAAACTACCAAGCCAATTCTTTTACTGGGAAGGAAACAAGCTACCGGGGACCGGTTTCTGGCATTTCAGCCGTCTTCGGCCCGGCTTGCTTGAATCCTGATGGTGCAATGAGCTAGGGACTCACGTCTGAGTATACCCTTCCACGCTTATGGTGGACAAAATAATTAAACAACAGGGGGTGGTGATGGACAGAGTTTCTGAATTAAGCAGAATACTCTCACCCAGTCAAGAGATCAGGGCTTAATCCAACACCGTTTTTTAGCTCACTGCACCATCCCAGCTCGGAACCTGGCTATATGCAAATTAGTCTGTCCCTGGCCCAGTGTATCATGGGAACAGGGCAAACCAAACTACCAAGCCAGATTTTTTACTGGGAAGGAAACAAGCTACCGGGGACCGGTTTCTGGAATTTCAGCCGTCTTTGGCCCGGCTTGCTTGAATCCTGATGGTGCAATGAGCTAGGGACTCACGTCTGAGTATACCCTTCCACGCTTATGGTGGACAAAATAATTAAACAACAGGGGGTGGTGATGGACAGAGTTTCTGAATTAAGCAGAATGCTCTCACTCAGTCAAGAGATCAGGCTTAATCGAACACTGTTTTTTAGCTCACTGCACCATCCCAGCTGGGAACCTGGCTATATGCAAATCAGTCTGTCCCTTGCCCAGTGTATCATGGGAACAGGGCAAACCAAACTACCAAGCCAATTCTTTCACTGGGAAGGAAACAATCTACCGGGGACCGGTTTCTGGCATATCAGCTGTCTTCGGCCCGGCTTGCTTGAATCCTGATGGTGCAATGAGCTAGGGACTCACGTCTGAGTATACCCTTCCACGCTTATGGTGGACAAAATAATTAAACAACAGGGGGTGGTGATAGACAGAGTTTCTGAATTAAGCAGAATACTCTCACCCAGACAAGAGATCAGGGCTTAATCCAACACGGTTTTTTAGCTCACTGCACCATCCCAGTTCAGAACCTGGCTATATGCAAACTAGTCTGTCCCTGGCCCAGTGTATCATGGGAACAGGGCAAACCAAACTACCAAGCCAATTCTTTCACTGGGAAGGAAACAAACTACCGGGGACCGGTTTCTGGCATTTCATCCTTCTTCAGCCCGGCTTGCTTGAATCCTGATGTTGCAATGAGCAAGGGACTGACGTCTGAGTATACCCTTCCACTCTTATGGTGGACAAAATAATTAAACAACAGGGGGTGGTGATGGACAGAGTTTCTGAATTAAGCAGAATACTCTCACCCAGTCAAGAGATCAGGGCTTAATCCAACACCGTTTTTTAGCTCACTGCACCATCCGAGCTCAGAACCTGGCTATATGCAAATGAGTCTGTCCCTGGCCCAGTGTATCATGGGATCAGGGCAAACAAAACTACCAAGCCAATTCTTTCACTGGGAAGGAAACAAGCTACCGGGGACCGGTTTCTGGCATTTCAGCCGTCTTCGGCCCGGCTTGCTTGAATCCTGATGGTGCAATGAGCTAGGGACTCACGTCTGAGTATACCCTTCCACGCTTATGGTGGACAAAATAATTAAACAACAGGGGGTGGTGATGGACAGAGTTTCTGAATTAAGCAGAATGCTCTCACTCAGTCAAGAGATCAGGCTTAATCGAACACGTTTTTTAGCTCACTGCACCATCCCTGCTGGGAACCTGGCTATATGCAAATCAGTCTGTCCCTGGCCCAGTGTATCATGGGAACAGGGCAAACCAAACTACCAAGCCAATTCTTTCACTGGGAAGGAAACAAACTACCGGGGACCGGTTTCTGGCATTTCATCCTTCTTCAGCCCGGCTTGCTTGAATCCTGATGTTGCAATGAGCAAGGGACTGACGTCTGAGTATACCCTTCCACTCTTATGGTGGACAAAATAATTAAACAACAGGGGGTGGTGATGGACAGAGTTTCTGAATTAAGCAGAATACTCTCACCCAGTCAAGAGATCAGGGCTTAATCCAACACCGTTTTTTAGCTCACTGCACCATCCGAGCTCAGAACCTGGCTATATGCAAATGAGTCTGTCCCTGGCCCAGTGTATCATGGGATCAGGGCAAACAAAACTACCAAGCCAATTCTTTCACTGGGAAGTAAACAAGCTACCGGGGACCGGTTTCTGGCATTTCAGCCGTCTTCGGCCCGGCTTGCTTGAATCCTGATGGTGCAATGAGCTAGGGACTCACGTCTGAGTATACCCTTCCACGCTTATGGTGGACAAAATAATTAAACAACAGGGGGTGGTGATGGACAGAGTTTCTGAATTAAGCAGAATGCTCTCACTCAGTCAAGAGATCAGGCTTAATCGAACACGTTTTTTAGCTCACTGCACCATCCCTGCTGGGAACCTGGCTATATGCAAATCAGTCTGTCCCTGGCCCAGTGTATCATGGGAACAGGGCAAACCAAACTACCAAGCCAATTCTTTCACTGGGAAGGAAACAATCTACCGGGGACCGGTTTCTGGCATTTCAGCCGTCTTCGGCCCGGCTTGCTTGAATCCTGATGCTGCAATGAGCTAGGGGCTCACGTCTGAGTATACCCTTCCACGCTTATGGTGGACAAAATAATTAAACAACAGGTGGTGGTGATGGACAGAGTTTCTGAATTAAGCAGAATACTCTCACCCAGCCAAGAGATCAGGGCTTAATCCAACACCGTTTTTTAGCTCACTGCACCATCCCAGCTCAGAACCTGGCTATATGCAAATTAGTCTGTCCCTGACCCAGTGTATCATGGGAACAGGGCAAACCAAACTACCAAGCCAATTCTTTCACTGGGAAGGAAACAAGCTACCGGGGACCGGTTTCTGGCATTTCAGCCGTCTTCGGCCCGGCTTGCTTGAATCCTGATAGTGCAATGAGCTAGGGACTCACGTCTGAGTATACCCATCCACGCTTATGGTGGACAAAATATTTAAACAACAGGGGGTGGTGATGGACAGAGTTTCTGAATTGAGCAGAATACTCTCACACAGTCAAGAGATCAGGGCTTAATCCAACACTGTTTTTTAGCTCACTGCACCATCCCAGCTCAGAACCTGGCTATATGCAAATTAGTCTGTCCCTGGCCCAGTGTATCATGGGAACAGGGCAAACCAAACTACCAAGCCAATTCTTTTACTGGGAAGGAAACAAGCTACCGGGGACCGGTTTCTGGCATTTCAGCTGTCTTCGGCCCGGCTTGCTTGAATCCTGATAGTGCAATGAGCTAGGGACTCACGTCTGAGTATACCCTTCCACGCTTATGGTGGGCAAAATATTTAAACAACAGGGGGTGGTGATGGACAGAGTTTCTGAATTAAGCAGAATACTCTCACCCAGTCAAGAGATCAGGGCCTAATCCAACACCGTTTTTTTAGCTCACTGCACCATCCCAGCTCAGAACCTGGCTATATGCAAATTAGTCTGTCCCTGGCCCAGTGTATCATGGGAACAGGGCAAACGAAACTACCAAGCCAATTCTTTTACTGGGAAGGAAACAAGCTACCGGGGACCGGTTTCTGGCATTTCAGCCGTCTTCGGCCCGGCTTGCTTGAATCCTGATGGTGCAATGAGCTAGGGACTCACGTCTGAGTATACCCTTCCACGCTTATGGTGGACAAAATAATTAAACAACAGGGGGTGGTGATGGACAGAGTTTCTGAATTAAGCAGAATACTCTCACCCAGTCAAGAGATCAGGGCTTAATCCAACACCGTTTTTTAGCTCACTGCACCATCCCAGCTCGGAACCTGGCTATATGCAAATTAGTCTGTCCCTGGCCCAGTGTATCATGGGAACAGGGCAAACCAAACTACCAAGCCAGATTTTTTACTGGGAAGGAAACAAGCTACCGGGGACCGGTTTCTGGAATTTCAGCCGTCTTTGGCCCGGCTTGCTTGAATCCTGATGGTGCAATGAGCTAGGGACTCACGTCTGAGTATACCCTTCCACGCTTATGGTGGACAAAATAATTAAACAACAGGGGGTGGTGATGGACAGAGTTTCTGAATTAAGCAGAATGCTCTCACTCAGTCAAGAGATCAGGCTTAATCGAACACTGTTTTTTAGCTCACTGCACCATCCCAGCTGGGAACCTGGCTATATGCAAATCAGTCTGTCCCTTGCCCAGTGTATCATGGGAACAGGGCAAACCAAACTACCAAGCCAATTCTTTCACTGGGAAGGAAACAATCTACCGGGGACCGGTTTCTGGCATATCAGCTGTCTTCGGCCCGGCTTGCTTGAATCCTGATGGTGCAATGAGCTAGGGACTCACGTCTGAGTATACCCTTCCACGCTTATGGTGGACAAAATAATTAAACAACAGGGGGTGGTGATAGACAGAGTTTCTGAATTAAGCAGAATACTCTCACCCAGACAAGAGATCAGGGCTTAATCCAACACGGTTTTTTAGCTCACTGCACCATCCCAGTTCAGAACCTGGCTATATGCAAACTAGTCTGTCCCTGGCCCAGTGTATCATGGGAACAGGGCAAACCAAACTACCAAGCCAATTCTTTCACTGGGAAGGAAACAAACTACCGGGGACCGGTTTCTGGCATTTCATCCTTCTTCAGCCCGGCTTGCTTGAATCCTGATGTTGCAATGAGCAAGGGACTGACGTCTGAGTATACCCTTCCACTCTTATGGTGGACAAAATAATTAAACAACAGGGGGTGGTGATGGACAGAGTTTCTGAATTAAGCAGAATACTCTCACCCAGTCAAGAGATCAGGGCTTAATCCAACACCGTTTTTTAGCTCACTGCACCATCCGAGCTCAGAACCTGGCTATATGCAAATGAGTCTGTCCCTGGCCCAGTGTATCATGGGATCAGGGCAAACAAAACTACCAAGCCAATTCTTTCACTGGGAAGGAAACAAGCTACCGGGGACCGGTTTCTGGCATTTCAGCCGTCTTCGGCCCGGCTTGCTTGAATCCTGATGGTGCAATGAGCTAGGGACTCACGTCTGAGTATACCCTTCCACGCTTATGGTGGACAAAATAATTAAACAACAGGGGGTGGTGATGGACAGAGTTTCTGAATTAAGCAGAATGCTCTCACTCAGTCAAGAGATCAGGCTTAATCGAACACGTTTTTTAGCTCACTGCACCATCCCTGCTGGGAACCTGGCTATATGCAAATCAGTCTGTCCCTGGCCCAGTGTATCATGGGAACAGGGCAAACCAAACTACCAAGCCAATTCTTTCACTGGGAAGGAAACAATCTACCGGGGACCGGTTTCTGGCATTTCAGCCGTCTTCGGCCCGGCTTGCTTGAATCCTGATGCTGCAATGAGCTAGGGGCTCACGTCTGAGTATACCCTTCCACGCTTATGGTGGACAAAATAATTAAACAACAGGTGGTGGTGATGGACAGAGTTTCTGAATTAAGCAGAATACTCTCACCCAGCCAAGAGATCAGGGCTTAATCCAACACCGTTTTTTAGCTCACTGCACCATCCCAGCTCAGAACCTGGCTATATGCAAATTATTCTGTCCCTGACCCAGTGTATCATGGGAACAGGGCAAACCAAACTACCAAGCCAATTCTTTCACTGGGAAGGAAACAAGCTACCGGGGACCGGTTTCTGGCATTTCAGCCGTCTTCGGCCCGGCTTGCTTGAATCCTGATAGTGCAATGAGCTAGGGACTCACGTCTGAGTATACCCATCCACGCTTATGGTGGACAAAATATTTAAACAACAGGGGGTGGTGATGGACAGAGTTTCTGAATTGAGCAGAATACTCTCACACAGTCAAGAGATCAGGGCTTAATCCAACACTGTTTTTTAGCTCACTGCACCATCCCAGCTCAGAACCTGGCTATATGCAAATTAGTCTGTCCCTGGCCCAGTGTATCATGGGAACAGGGCAAACCAAACTACCAAGCCAATTCTTTTACTGGGAAGGAAACAAGCTACCGGGGACCGGTTTCTGGCATTTCAGCTGTCTTCGGCCCGGCTTGCTTGAATCCTGATAGTGCAATGAGCTAGGGACTCACGTCTGAGTATACCCTTCCACGCTTATGGTGGGCAAAATATTTAAACAACAGGGGGTGGTGATGGACAGAGTTTCTGAATTAAGCAGAATACTCTCACCCAGTCAAGAGATCAGGGCCTAATCCAACACCGTTTTTTTAGCTCACTGCACCATCCCAGCTCAGAACCTGGCTATATGCAAATCAGTCTGTCCCTTGCCCAGTGTATCATGGGAACAGGGCAAACCAAACTACCAAGCCAATTCTTTCACTGGGAAGGAAACAATCTACCGGGGACCGGTTTCTGGCATATCAGCTGTCTTCGGCCCGGCTTGCTTGAATCCTGATGGTGCAATGAGCTAGGGACTCACGTCTGAGTATACCCTTCCACGCTTATGGTGGACAAAATAATTAAACAACAGGGGGTGGTGATAGACAGAGTTTGTGAATTAAGCAGAATACTCTCACCCAGACAAGAGATCAGGGCTTAATCCAACACGGTTTTTTAGCTCACTGCACCATCCCAGTTCAGAACCTGGCTATATGCAAACTAGTCTGTCCCTGGCCCAGTGTATCATGGGAACAGGGCAAACCAAACTACCAAGCCAATTCTTTCACTGGGAAGGAAACAAACTACCGGGGACCGGTTTCTGGCATTTCATCCTTCTTCAGCCCGGCTTGCTTGAATCCTGATGTTGCAATGAGCAAGGGACTGACGTCTGAGTATACCCTTCCACTCTTATGGTGGACAAAATAATTAAACAACAGGGGGTGGTGATGGACAGAGTTTCTGAATTAAGCAGAATACTCTCACCCAGTCAAGAGATCAGGGCTTAATCCATCACCGTTTTTTAGCTCACTGCACCATCCGAGCTCAGAACCTGGCTATATGCAAATGAGTCTGTCCCTGGCCCAGTGTATCATGGGATCAGGGCAAACAAAACTACCAAGCCAATTCTTTCACTGGGAAGGAAACAAGCTACCGGGGACCGGTTTCTGGCATTTCAGCCGTCTTCGGCCCGGCTTGCTTGAATCCTGATGGTGCAATGAGCTAGGGACTCACGTCTGAGTATACCCTTCCACGCTTATGGTGGACAAAATAATTAAACAACAGGGGGTGGTGATGGACAGAGTTTCTGAATTAAGCAGAATGCTCTCACTCAGTCAAGAGATCAGGCTTAATCGAACACGTTTTTTAGCTCACTGCACCATCCCTGCTGGGAACCTGGCTATATGCAAATCAGTCTGTCCCTGGCCCAGTGTATCATGGGAACAGGGCAAACCAAACTACCAAGCCAATTCTTTCACTGGGAAGGAAACAATCTACCGGGGACCGGTTTCTGGCATTTCCGTTGTCTTCGGCCCGGCTTGCTTGAATCCTGATGCTGCAATGAGCTAGGGGCTCACGTCTGAGTATACCCTTCCACGCTTATGGTGGACAAAATAATTAAACAACAGGTGGTGGTGATGGACAGAGTTTCTGAATTAAGCAGAATACTCTCACCCAGCCAAGAGATCAGGGCTTAATCCAACACCGTTTTTTAGCTCACTGCACCATCCCAGCTCAGAACCTGGCTATATGCAAATTAGTCTGTCCCTGACCCAGTGTATCATGGGAACAGGGCAAACCAAACTACCAAGCCAATTCTTTCACTGGGAAGGAAACAAGCTACCGGGGACCGGTTTCTGGCATTTCAGCCGTCTTCGGCCCGGCTTGCTTGAATCCTGATAGTGCAATGAGCTAGGGACTCACGTCTGAGTATACCCATCCACGCTTATGGTGGACAAAATATTTAAACAACAGGGGGTGGTGATGGACAGAGTTTCTGAATTGAGCAGAATACTCTCACACAGTCAAGAGATCAGGGCTTAATCCAACACTGTTTTTTAGCTCACTGCACCATCCCAGCTCAGAACCTGGCTATATGCAAATTAGTCTGTCCCTGGCCCAGTGTATCATGGGAACAGGGCAAACCAAACTACCAAGCCAATTCTTTTACTGGGAAGGAAACAAGCTACCGGGGACCGGTTTCTGGCATTTCAGCTGTCTTCGGCCCGGCTTGCTTGAATCCTGATAGTGCAATGAGCTAGGGACTCACGTCTGAGTATACCCTTCCACGCTTATGGTGGGCAAAATATTTAAACAACAGGGGGTGGTGATGGACAGAGTTTCTGAATTAAGCAGAATACTCTCACCCAGTCAAGAGATCAGGGCCTAATCCAACACCGTTTTTTTAGCTCACTGCACCATCCCAGCTCAGAACCTGGCTATATGCAAATTAGTCTGTCCCTGGCCCAGTGTATCATGGGAACAGGGCAAACGAAACTACCAAGCCAATTCTTTCACTGGGAAGGAAACAAGCTACCGGGGACCGGTTTCTGGCATTTCAGCCGTCTTCGGCCCGGCTTGCTTGAATCCTGATGGTGCAATGAGCTAGGGACTCACGTCTGAGTATACCCTTCCACGCTTATGGTGGACAAAATAATTAAACAACAGGGGGTGGTGATGGACAGAGTTTCTGAATTAAGCAGAATACTCTCACCCAGTCAAGAGCTCAGGGCTTAATCCAACACCGTTTTTTAGCTCACTGCACCATCCCAGCTCGGAACCTGGCTATATGCAAATTAGTCTGTCCCTGGCCCAGTGTATCATGGGAACAGGGCAAACCAAACTACCAAGTCAGATTTTTCACTGGGAAGGAAACAAGCTACCGGGGACCGGTTTCTGGAATTTCAGCCGTCTTCGGCCCGGCTTGCTTGAATCCTGATGGTGCAATGAGCTAGGGACTCACGTCTGAGTATACCCTTCCACGCTTATGGTGGACAAAATAATTAAACAACAGGGGGTGGTGATGGACAGAGTTTCTGAATTAAGCAGAATGCTCTCACTCAGTCAAGAGATCAGGCTTAATCGAACACCGTTTTTTAGCTCACTGCACCATCCCAGCTGGGAACCTGGCTATATGCAAATCAGTCTGTCCCTGGCCCAGTGTATCATGGGAACAGGGCAAACCAAACTACCAAGCCAATTCTTTCACTGGGAAGGAAACAATCTACCGGGGACCGGTTTCTGGCATTTCAGCCGTCTTCGGCCCGGCTTGCTTGAATCCTGATGGTGCAATGAGCTAGGGACTCACGTCTGAGTATACCCTTCCACGCTTATGGTGGACAAAATAATGAAACAACAGGGGGTGGTGATGGACAGAGTTTCTGAATTAAGCAGAATACTCTCACCCAGTCAAGAGATCAGGGCTTAATCCAACACCGTTTTTTAGCTCACTGCACCATCCCAGCTCAGAACTTGGCTATATGCAAATTAGTCTGTCCCTGACCCAGTGTATCATGGGAACAGGGCAAACCAAACTACTAAGTCAATTCTTTCACTTGGAAGGAAACAAGCTACCGGGGACCGGTTTCTGGCATTTCAGCCGTCTTCGGCCCGGCTTGCTTGAATCCTGATGGTGCAATGAGCTAGGGACTCACGTCTGAGTATACCCTTCCACGCTTATGGTGGACAAAATAATTAAACAACAGGGGGTGGTGATGGACAGAGTTTCTGAATTAAGCAGAATACTCTCACCCAGTCAAGAGATCAGGGCTTAATCCAACACCGTTTTTTAGCTCACTGCACCATCCCAGCTCAGAACCTGGCTATATGCAAATGAGTCTGTCCCTGGCCCAGTGTATCATGGGATCAGGGCAAACCAAACTACCAAGCCAATTTTTTCACTGGGAAGGAAACAAGCTACCGGGGACCGGTTTCTGGCATTTCAGCCGTCTTCGGCCCGGCTTGCTTGAATCCTGATGGTGCAATGAGCTAGGGACTCACGTCTGAGTATACCCTTCCACGCTTATGGTGGACAAAATATTTAAACAACAGGGGGTGGTGATGGACAGAGTTTCTGAATTAAGCAGAATGCTCTCACTCAGTCAAGAGATCAGGCTTAATCGAACACCGTTTTTTAGCTCACTGCACCATCCCAGCTGGGAACCTGGCTATATGCAAATCAGTCTGTCCCTGGCCCAGTGTATCATGGGAACAGGGCAAACCAAACTACCAAGCCAATTCTTTCACTGGGAAGGAAACAATCTACTGGGGACCGGTTTCTGGCATTTCAGCCGTCTTCGGCCCGGCTTGCTTGAATCCTGATGCTGCAATGAGCTAGGGGCTCACGTCTGAGTATACCCTTCCACGCTTATGGTGGACAAAATAATTAAACAACAGGTGGTGGTGATGGACAGAGTTTCTGAATTAAGCAGAATACTCTCACCCAGCCAAGAGATCAGGGCTTAATCCAACACCGTTTTTTAGCTCACTGCACCATCCCAGCTCAGAACCTGGCTATATGCAAATTAGTCTGTCCCTGACCCAGTGTATCATGGGAACAGGGCAAACCAAACTACCAAGCCAATTCTTTCACTGGGAAGGAAACAAGCTACCGGGGACCGGTTTCTGGCATATCAGCCGTCTTCGGCCCGGCTTGCTTGAATCCTGATGGTGCAATGAGCTAGGGACTCACGTCTGAGTATACCCTTCCACGCTTATGGTGGACAAAATAATTAAACAACAGGGGGTGGTGATAGACATAGTTTCTGAATTAAGCAGAATACTCCCACCCAGTCAAGAGATCAGGGCTTAATCCAACACGGTTTTTTAGCTCACTGCACCATCCCAGCTCAGAACCTGGCTATATGCAAATTAGTCTGTCCCTGGCCCAGTGTATCATGGGAACAGGGCAAACCAAACTACCAAGCCAATTCTTTCACTGGGAAGGAAACAAACTACCGGGGACCGGTTTCTGGCATTTCATCCGTCTTCAGCCCGGCTTGCTTGAATCCTGATGGTGCAATGAGCAAGGGACTCACGTCTGAGTATACCCTTCCACGCTTATGGTGGACAAAATAATTAAACAACAGGGGGTGGTGATGGACAGAGTTTCTGAATTAAGCAGAATACTCTCACCCAGTCAAGAGATCAGGGCTTAATCCAACACCGTTTTTTAGCTCACTGCACCATCCCAGCTCAGAACCTGGCTATATGCAAATGAGTCTGTCCCTGGCCCAATGTATCATGGGATCAGGGCAAACCAAACTACCAAGCCAATTCTTTCACTGGGAAGGAAACAAGCTACCGGGGACCGGTTCCTGGCATTTCAGCCGTCTTCGGCCCGGCTTGCTTGAATCCTGATAGTGCAATGAGCTAGGGACTCACGTCTGAGTATACCCTTCCACGCTTATGGTGGACAAAATATTTAAACAACAGGGGGTGGTGATGGACAGAGTTTCTGAATTGAGCAGAATACTCTCACACAGTCAAGAGATCAGGGCTTAATCCAACACTGTTTTTTAGCTCACTGCACCATCCCAGCTCAGAACCTGGCTATATGCAAATTAGTCTATCCCTGGCCCAGTGTATCATGGGAACAGGCAAACCAAACTACCAAGCCAATTCTTTTACTGGGAGGGAAACAAGCTACCGGGGACCGGTTTCTGGCATTTCAGCTGTCTTCGGCCCGGCTTGCTTGAATCCTGATAGTGCAATGAGCTAGGGACTCACGTCTGAGTATACCCTTCCACGCTTATGGTGGGCAAAATATTTAAACAACAGGGGGTGGTGATGGACAGAGTTTCTGAATTAAGCAGAATACTCTCACCCAGTCAAGAGATCAGGGCCTAATCCAACACCGTTTTTTTAGCTCACTGCACCATCCCAGCTCAGAACCTGGCTATATGCAAATTAGTCTGTCCCTGGCCCAGTGTATCATGGGAACAGGGCAAACGAAACTACCAAGCCAATTCTTTCACTGGGAAGGAAACAAGCTACCGGGGACCGGTTTCTGGCATTTCAGCCGTCTTCGGCCCGGCTTGCTTGAATACTGATGGTGCAATGAGCTAGGGACTCACGTCTGAGTATACCCTTCCACGCTTATGGTGGACAAAATAATTAAACAACAGGGGGTGGTGATGGACAGAGTTTCTGAATTAAGCAGAATACTCTCACCCAGTCAAGAGATCAGGGCTTAATCCAACACCGTTTTTTAGCTCACTGCACCATCCCAGCTCGGAACCTGGCTATATGCAAATTAGTCTGTCCCTGGCCCAGTGTATCATGGGAACAGGGCAAACCAAACTACCAAGCCAGATTTTTCACTGGGAAGGAAACAAGCTACCGGGGACCAGTTTCTGGAATTTCAGCCGTCTTCGGCCTGGCTTGCTTGAATCCTGATGGCGCAATGAGCTAGGGACTCACGTCTGAGTATACCCTTCCACGCTTATGGTGGACAAAATAATTAAACAACAGGGGGTGGTGATGGACAGAGTTTCTGAATTAAGCAGAATGCTCTCACTCAGTCAAGAGATCAGGCTTAATCGAACACCATTTTTTAGCTCACTGCACCATCCCAGCTGGGAACCTGGCTATATGCAAATCAGTCTGTCCCTGGCCCAGTGTATCATGGGAACAGGGCAAACCAAACTACCAAGCCAATTCTTTCACTGGGAAGGAAACAATCTACCGGGGACCGGTTTCTGGCATTTCAGCCGTCTTCGGCCCGGCTTGCTTGAATCCTGATGGTGCAATGAGCTAGGGACTCACGTCTGAGTATACCCTTCCACGCTTATGGTGGACAAAATATTTAAACAACAGGGGGTGGTGATGGACAGAGTTTCTGAATTAAGCAGAATATTCTCACCCAGTCAAGAGATCAGGGCTTAATCCAACACCGTTTTTTAGCTCACTGCACCATCCCAGCTCAGAACTTGGCTATATGCAAATTAGTCTGTCCCTGACCCAGTGTATCATGGGAACAGGGCAAACCAAACTACTAAGTCAATTCTTTCACTTGGAAGAAAACAAGCTACAGGGGACCGGTTTCTGGCATATCAGCCATCTTCGGCCCGGCTTGCTTGAATCCTGATGGTGCAATGAGCTAGGGACTCACGTCTGAGTATACCCTTCCACGCTTATGGTGGACAAAATAATTAAACAACAGGGGGTTGTGATGGACAGAGTTTCTGAATTAAGCAGAATACTCTCACCCAGTCAAGAGATCAGGGCTTAATCCAACACGGTTTTTTAGCTCACTGCACCATCCCAGCTCAGAACCTGGCTATATGCAAATTAGTCTATCCCTGGCCCAGTGTATCATGGGAACAGGCAAACCAAACTACCAAGCCAATTCTTTTACTGGGAGGGAAACAAGCTACCGGGGACCGGTTTCTGGCATTTCAGCTGTCTTCGGCCCGGCTTGCTTGAATCCTGATAGTGCAATGAGCTAGGGACTCACGTCTGAGTATACCCTTCCACGCTTATGGTGGGCAAAATATTTAAACAACAGGGGGTGGTGATGGACAGAGTTTCTGAATTAAGCAGAATACTCTCACCCAGTCAAGAGATCAGGGCCTAATCCAACACCGTTTTTTTAGCTCACTGCACCATCCCAGCTCAGAACCTGGCTATATGCAAATTAGTCTGTCCCTGGCCCAGTGTATCATGGGAACAGGGCAAACGAAACTACCAAGCCAATTCTTTCACTGGGAAGGAAACAAGCTACCGGGGACCGGTTTCTGGCATTTCAGCCGTCTTCGGCCCGGCTTGCTTGAATACTGATGGTGCAATGAGCTAGGGACTCACGTCTGAGTATACCCTTCCACGCTTATGGTGGACAAAATAATTAAACAACAGGGGGTGGTGATGGACAGAGTTTCTGAATTAAGCAGAATACTCTCACCCAGTCAAGAGATCAGGGCTTAATCCAACACCGTTTTTTAGCTCACTGCACCATCCCAGCTCGGAACCTGGCTATATGCAAATTAGTCTGTCCCTGGCCCAGTGTATCATGGGAACAGGGCAAACCAAACTACCAAGCCAGATTTTTCACTGGGAAGGAAACAAGCTACCGGGGACTAGTTTCTGGAATTTCAGCCGTCTTCGGCCCGGCTTGCTTGAATCCTGATGGCGCAATGAGCTAGGGACTCACGTCTGAGTATACCTTTCCACGCTTATGGTGGACAAAATAATTAAACAACAGGGGGTGGTGATGGACAGAGTTTCTGAATTAAGCAGAATGCTCTCACTCAGTCAAGAGATCAGGCTTAATCGAACACCATTTTTTAGCTCACTGCACCATCCCAGCTGGGAACCTGGCTATATGCAAATCAGTCTGTCCCTGGCCCAGTGTATCATGGGAACAGGGCAAACCAAACTACCAAGCCAATTCTTTCACTGGGAAGGAAACAATCTACCGGGGACCGGTTTCTGGCATTTCAGCCGTCTTCGGCCCGGCTTGCTTGAATCCTGATGGTGCAATGAGCTAGGGACTCACGTCTGAGTATACCCTTCCACGCTTATGGTGGACAAAATATTTAAACAACAGGGGGTGGTGATGGACAGAGTTTCTGAATTAAGCAGAATATTCTCACCCAGTCAAGAGATCAGGGCTTAATCCAACACCGTTTTTTAGCTCACTGCACCATCCCAGCTCAGAACTTGGCTATATGCAAATTAGTCTGTCCCTGACCCAGTGTATCATGGGAACAGGGCAAACCAAACTACTAAGTCAATTCTTTCACTTGGAAGAAAACAAGCTACAGGGGACCGGTTTCTGGCATATCAGCCATCTTCGGCCCGGCTTGCTTGAATCCTGATGGTGCAATGAGCTAGGGACTCACGTCTGAGTATACCCTTCCACGCTTATGGTGGACAAAATAATTAAACAACAGGGGGTTGTGATGGACAGAGTTTCTGAATTAAGCAGAATACTCTCACCCAGTCAAGAGATCAGGGCTTAATCCAACACGGTTTTTTAGCTCACTGCACCATCCCAGCTCAGAACCTGGCTATATGCAAATTAGTCTGTCCCTGGCCCAGTGTATCATGGGAACAGGGCAAACCAAACTACCAAGCCAATTCTTTCACTGGGAAGGAAACAAACTACCGGGGACCGGTTTCTGGCATTTCATCCGTCTTCAGCCCGGCTTGCTTGAATCCTGATGGTGCAATGAGCAAGGGACTCACGTCTGAGTATACCCTTCCACGCTTATGGTGGACAAAATAATTAAACAACAGGGGGTGGTGATGGACCGAGTTTCTGAATTAAGCAGAATACTCTCACCCAGTCAAGAGATCAGGGCTTAATCCAACACCGTTTTTTATCTCACTGCACCATCCCAGCTCAGAACCTGGCTATATGCAAATGAGTCTGTCCCTGGCCCAATGTATCATGGGATCAGGGCAAACCAAACTACCAAGCCAATTCTTTCACTGGGAAGGAAACAAGCTACCGGGGACCGGTTTCTGGCATTTCAGCCGTCTTCGGCCCGGCTTGCTTGAATCCTGATAGTGCAATGAGCTAGGGACTCACGTCTGAGTATACCCTTCCACGCTTATGGTGGGCAAAATATTTAAACAACAGGGGGTGGTGATGGACAGAGTTTCTGAATTAAGCAGAATACTCTCACCCAGTCAAGAGATCAGGGCCTAATCCAACACCGTTTTTTTAGCTCACTGCACCATCCCAGCTCAGAACCTGGCTATATGCAAATTAGTCTGTCCCTGGCCCAGTGTATCATGGGAACAGGGCAAACGAAACTACCAAGCCAATTCTTTCACTGGGAAGGAAACAAGCTACCGGGGACCGGTTTCTGGCATTTCAGCCCTCTTCGGCCCGGCTTGCTTGAATACTGATGGTGCAATGAGCTAGGGACTCACGTCTGAGTATACCCTTCCACGCTTATGGTGGACAAAATAATTAAACAACAGGGGGTGGTGATGGACAGAGTTTCTGAATTAAGCAGAATACTCTCACCCAGTCAAGAGATCAGGGCTTAATCCAACACCGTTTTTTAGCTCACTGCACCATCCCAGCTCGGAACCTGGCTATATGCAAATTAGTCTGTCCCTGGCCCAGTGTATCATGGGAACAGGGCAAACCAAACTACCAAGCCAGATTTTTCACTGGGAAGGAAACAAGCTACCGGGGACCGGTTTCTGGAATTTCAGCCGTCTTCGGCCCGGCTTGCTTGAATCCTGATGGCGCAATGAGCTAGGGACTCACGTCTGAGTATACCCTTCCACGCTTATGGTGGACAAAATAATTAAACAACAGGGGGTGGTGATGGACAGAGTTTCTGAATTAAGCAGAATGCTCTCACTCAGTCAAGAGATCAGGCTTAATCGAACACCATTTTTTAGCTCACTGCACCATCCCAGCTGGGAACCTGGCTATATGCAAATCAGTCTGTCCCTGGCCCAGTGTATCATGGGAACAGGGCAAACCAAACTACCAAGCCAATTCTTTCACTGGGAAGGAAACAATCTACCGGGGACCGGTTTCTGGCATTTCAGCTGTCTTCGGCCCGGCTTGCTTGAATCCTGATGGTGCAATGAGCTAGGGACTCACGTCTGAGTATACCCTTCCACGCTTATGGTGGACAAAATAATTAAACAACAGGGGGTGGTGATGGACAGAGTTTCTGAATTAAGCAGAATATTCTCACCCAGTCAAGAGATCAGGGCTTAATCCAACACCGTTTTTTAGCTCACTGCACCATCCCAGCTCAGAACTTGGCTATATGCAAATTAGTCTGTCCCTGACCCAGTGTATCATGGGAACAGGGCAAACCAAACTACTAAGTCAATTCTTTCACTTGGAAGAAAACAAGCTACAGGGGACCGGTTTCTGGCATATCAGCCATCTTCGGCCCGGCTTGCTTGAATCCTGATGGTGCAATGAGCTAGGGACTCACGTCTGAGTATACCCTTCCACGCTTATGGTGGACAAAATAATTAAACAACAGGGGGTTGTGATGGACAGAGTTTCTGAATTAAGCAGAATGCTCTCACCCAGTCAAGAGATCAGGCTTAATCGAACACCGTTTTTTAGCTCACTGCACCATCCCAGCTGGGAACCTGGCTATATGCAAATTAGTCTGTCCCTGGCCCAGTGTATCATGGGAACAGGGCAAACCAATCTACCAAGCCAATTCTTTCACTGGGAAGGAAACAATTTACCGGGGACCGGTTTCTGGCATTTCAGCCGTCTTCGGCCCGGCTTGCTTGAATCCTGATGGTGCAATGAGCTAGGGACTCACGTCTGAGTATACCCTTCAACGCTTATGGTGGACAAAATAATTAAACAACAGGGGGTGGTGATGGACAGAGTTTCTGAATTAAGCAGGATACTCTCACCCAGTCAAGAGATCAGGGCTTAATCCAACACCGTTTTTTAGCTCACTGCACCATCCCAGCTCAGAACTTGGCTATATGCAAATTAGTCTGTCCCTGACCCAGTGTATCATGGGAACAGGGCAAACCAAACTACTAAGTCAATTCTTTCACTGGGAAGGAAACAAGCTACCGGGGACCGGTTTCTGGCATATCAGCCGTCTTCGGCCCGGCTTGCTTGAATCCTGATGGTGCAATGAGCTAGGGACTCACGTCTGAGTATACCCTTCCACGCTTATGGTGGACAAAATAATTAAACAACAGGGGGTTGTGATGGACAGAGTTTCTGAATTAAGCAGAATACTCTCACCCTGTCAAGAGATCAGGGCTTAATCCAACACCGTTTTTTAGCTCACTGCACCATCCCAGCTCAGAACCTGGCTATATGCAAATTAGTCTGTCCCTGGCCTTGTGTATCATGGGAACAGGGCAAACCAAACTACCAAGCCAATTCTTTCACTGAGAAGGAAACAAGCTACCGGGGACCGGTTTCTGGCATTTCAGCCATCTTCGGCCCGGCTTGCTTGAATCCTGATGGTGCAATGAGCTGGGGACTCACGTCTGAGTATACCCTTCCACGTTTATGGTGGACAAAATAATTAAACAACGGGGGGTGGTGATGGACAGAGTTTCTGAATTAGGCAGAATACTCTCACCCAGTCAAGAGATCAGGGCTTAATCCAACACCGTTTTTTAGCTCACTGCACCATCTCAGCTCTGAACCTGGCTATATGCAAATTAGTCTGTCCCTGGCCCAGTGTATCATGGGAACAGGGCAAACCAAACTACCAAGCCAATTCTTTCACTGGGAAGGAAACAAGCTACCGGGGACCGGTTTTTGGCATTTCAGCCGTCTTCGGCCTGGCTTGCTTGAATCCTGATGGTGCAATGAGCTAGGGACTCACGTCTGAGTATACCCTTCCACGCTTATGGTGGACAAAATAATTAAACAACAGGGGGTGGTGATGGACAGAGTTTCTGAATTAAGCAGAATACTCTCACCCAGTCAAGAGATCAGGGCTTAATCCAACACCGTTTTTTAGCTCACTGCACCATCCCAGCTCAGAACCTGGCTATATGCAAATTAGTCTGTCCCTGGCCCAGTGTATCATGGGAACAGGGCAAACCAAACTTCCAAGCCAATTCTTTCACTGGGAAGAAAACAAGCTACCGGGGACCGGTTTCTGGCATTTCAGCCGTCTTCGGCCTGGCTTGCTTGAATCCTGATGGTGCAATGAGCTAGGGACTCACGTCTGAGTATACCCTTCCACGCTTATGGTGGACAAAATAATTAATCAACAGGGGGTGGTGATGGACAGAGTTTCTGAATTAAGCAGAATACTCTCACCCAGTCAAGAGATCAGGGCTTAATCCAACACCGTTTTTTAGCTCACTGCACCATCCCAGCTCAGAACCTGGCTATATGCAAATTAGTCTGTCCCTGGCCCAGTGTATCATGGGAACAGGGCAAACCAAACTTCCAAGCCAATTCTTTCACTGGGAAGAAAACAAGCTACCGGGGACCGGTTTCTGGCATTTCAGCCGTCTTTGGCCCGGCTTGCTTGAATCCTGATGGTGCAATGAGCTAGGGACTCACGTCTGAGTATACCAAATGCCAGACGTGAGTCCCACAGCAATTTAAGAATTTAGGAATTGCTGTACCGAGGAGTCAGAACCCCACCGTACTGTCCGGATTTATTATCAGCAGATTGCAGGCGGGTTAGCTACAAAAGGGATAAAAAGGATCAAATCCGTCCCAGAACAAACAGCGTTATCTCAACTCTGGTGAAGACATAGTGCAGTGTATGTCTACACGCACTGTTAGTAAACAGAGAGGTACTTGAAGGAAGCTGAATATAGCAGCACCATCGACATTGACTACTTGTTGATTTTAACTAAGATACATGGTTAAAGTGGGATACTGTTATTTTAATCCTGAGGAAGATTTTTGACTTTGAATTAATATTTGCCATAACCGAAAAGCGTCAATGCAATGTTGAGTGGAAATACACTAAGCTATTGAACAAAGAAACTCCTCTAATTAAGAAACTAACTATATAATCTGGAGTGTGATTCAGCAATGTGTTAGGACTATTGTATTTCCCTCTTTTCATTTTCCTTACGTATTGTCCCATTATTTGTGATTCATTTATTGTGTATCATTGTGTACTGTTTTTTAACCTTGGTTTTAATATACCAAAATAAAATGTAAATTTTTTGTATGACTGTATCAGATATATCATTTGCTGCTCCTAAGTTGTGATTTTTGAACTGATTGTAGATGTGCGTGTTCAAAACTGTGGTTAGCTTACAAGTTCACCCAAAGGGGAAACTTTATTGACAAATTGGCCACCAGGAACCACCCAAGGTAGTGACACAGGGGACCTACAGGGGACGCGTGCAGTGTCTAAACACAGCTGCGAATCACCATTAACTTCAATGGGAAAATCGCAGTTGGAATTTTAAAGATAAAGGACACTTAGAAGAGGACTTAGAGCAAACCCCTGTAGAACTAGGAGGTTCTAGAGTCAACACCCATGGGAGCTCCGCAGTACTAGAGTTCCCTCTCCCAGGGAAGCCGGGTGCATAGGTGTCTTTTGGTGTCGGGTTTCGTCGTCATTTTCAATGGCAATCTGCTGCAAAGTGCTGCTGGCGTCCAAGTGGAAAGTGTCCGGTGTGATCCAAGCCTGGATTAAGGATGAGAAGAACCTGAAAGCAAAGGGTACAGAGTCTGGGTCACTTACCAGTGACCAGGAAGACGATAGGCTGATGCCTGCCGATGTCGGGTGATTTCAGGTAAAGAAGGGGAAGCTTGACTCTTCAGCCACGAGGACCAGGAGGCATCAAGGATGACCAGGTTCTGGATTCAAGCTGTCCCACATAGGATGTCGAGTGCTGCGGTGTCGGTTTCTGGATTGGACCCAACAAGCCTTGGCAACATCAACCCACGCAGAAAGCAGAGATAGGCTTTGGTGCAGACAAGCAAGGTCTGAGGGACTCACCACTTGGTAGGGAGTTAGGGCACATCTGGAGCAACCAGGGAATCCCAAGGAAAAGTAGAGTTACTTTTGACGGGACCCACCAGTCGACGGAGCAGGGATCGCGAAGTAGCCTTGAGCAGAAAAGCAAGTAGCAGGCTCCCGAAACACTTGTGGAGTGTAGGTCCATGATCTTCAGTGCAGATGGTGCTCTGGGCATGGGCTATAAGGAACCTAATGCACAACTTCAGGAAAGCTCGGGAAGTTGATGCACTAGCAAATGTGCATGGTATCCAGGGGTTCTGGTTCCACGTCATTCCTGAGGGCTGCAGGTTTTAGCTTTGCTGGAGACTCGGGTTGGCCTTCGAGAAGTTTGGAAATCCTCTTCCTGGGCTGCAAACACTTTGGAGTGCAGCAGGAGCTTCATAGATGCAGAATGGCAAATGCTTTGTTGGTGCCTGTTTGAACAGGGGAACTGAAACCAATACAGGGTCGGGGCTCAGTGCAGTAAGGTCAAGCCACACTTAACTATATGACAAAACAAATACCAGTACTGCAATTCTATTTAGAACACTTTTCCAGAAGACATAATGAGTTAAATCACTGCATCTCAAAGACTTCTTTTTCTGTCTGACATAAATCTATTTATTTTAATTCTTATATAAAAATAAACAATTTTCTTTTTTTATGACATTTGGACATTTAGATACATTTCAATAACATTTGCAACACATAATGACCTACAAAACCACAATTTATTCTCTCATTCTCTCTGTCATTCTTCACAAGCATTCCCTCAACCACTCCTCACTTTATCACACTTTTCTTTCAAACCAATCTTTTCATAATATACATATTTTACATCAATTATTTACAATAATTGATGTCAACAGTTCGACATACAGCCATAGGAGTTTCTTAAAAATATACAAACCAATAAGTGATAAAAAGATATCCAATGGCTGTTGGTTATTGTAAATAATTGATGTAAAATATGTATATTATGAAAAGATTCCACCAAACACAACACGTTTCCATGCAGCCATTCCAAAGTGAGCATTTAGTGCAAGGTTATAATGCACTTAAGAGTATATGGTCTGGCTGCATCACAGAACAGCCTCAGGGAATAGGCTCCGAAAGCTGCAAAGTGGTCCAGCTCATGCATGGGCACCCTCTCACACAAAACCGAGCACTCTGCCTTCAGGATTGATAAGGCCTGCCATTGGAGTGACTGATAGGTTTATATGTGTCAGTGATTAAAGGTATGTTGGAAATGGCCCTCTTTGCAGGGTTATCCCCAAAGTTTTTGCTTCTTCTTCCCTTTTTTTGCCGGACCCGTGGCTGTTGGAAATAGGACTCTGGGCACTTTACCACTGCTGATCAGTGCTAAAGTGCATATGCTCTCTGTATAAATTGGTATTGTGATTGAATATACCTGATTGGGATATGTGTGTTACCAAGAAGTCCCTAGTAAAGTGCACTAAGTGTTCCAGGGCTGGTAATGCGAATGCAACGAGTGGGCCTGCATCACTGGTTGTGCCACCCACACCCGTAGTCCTAAAATGGTGTCTCAGGGTTCCCACCGCAGTGTCTGTGTGCAGTCCGCGAACTGCCGTGTCAATCTGGTCCATGTCCCACTGACCGGGCCTAACCCTTCCCTTTCTGTGCACATTGGTCACCCCTATGGAAGGCCCAAGGTACCCCCTTGGGCAGGGTGCAGTGTATGCGTAAGGTAGAGCATGTACATGTGCAAGTGGCATGCTCTGGTAGTGAATTACAGCCATTTTCGTTTCTCACTATTGTAAGGCTATCTTGCTCTATAGGCTATCATGGGGGAGGCTGGCTACTGTGGCTACCAGCCTATCTTCCCATAGGAGCAAGGTAGGACATACAAGTCTAGTATCCCTGAACTCAGAATTTAATAACGTATCTTTGAGGAAAGGTGGTTTTTAAATCCTGTATTTGAGAACCGCACTTTTAGAAAGTTGCTGTTCTCTTGTCTGACCTTTTTGTGTGCCTTGGTCTGTTTGGGGATTGACTGTCTGGTTTAAGAGTGACCGGGGCTGGGGAGTCCCCAGGAGGCTGGCTGAGTCAGCCCTATGCTGAATGACTGCATCTGCATCTTGAGTGGTGGGAGGGGATAGCACCTGGACCTGAATAGGGCTGTGCCTGCCTTCCACAATGCTGGCTCCACTTCCTGCTGGGCGGCTGACGACCCTGCCCCTCACTCTGAAAGGAAAGGAGAAGCCATGAAAACAAAGTGCTCAAGGAACACTCAGAACTGGTTCAGACCAAGCTCAGAACCCTCTTGCACAAAGGGAAAAAAGACTTTTAGGGGTATAAGTATAGGACCCCTGACTACAGAAAATTAGATCATCCTGGAATCAAGAAGAAACCTCTGCCAAGGAGAAAGCTGAAACTGAAGAAGGCAGATTGCTGTGCTGTTGCTTTGCTGCCAAGGAGAGGGGAAGGACTTTGCTTTGTGCTGTGTCCCCTTGCTTGAAGGAATCTCCAAGGGCCTGAGAAGAGCTGGCTCTCTGTGCTGAAGTCCCAGGAACAAAAGGTCTTCACCCCCAGCTTCCCCTGAGCTCTACTGAGAGAGTTCTGTCCTTCCTGGGGAGCGTGGCCCATGTGTGGGGCCTCTGGAAGTTGTACCTGTGTTGGGAAGCTGGAAACCAAGATTTAAAGACTTTGCTACAGAAAAGGTATTGCATTGCTCGCTGCGGAGCGCATCCCCAACAGTGCGAGGAAATTCCCGCTGCTATGGAGGTCGAGATCGTCGCAGTACCTGTTGCTGCTGCCAAAGACGTCGCACCCTTCACTTGCGGGAAGATCGCCATCGCTGCGAGTATCGTCGCAGAGCCTGTCATCGCTGGGTGAGATCACCGCACCACCCGCTTGCGGACCGCATCACGTCACTGCGAACATCGTCGCAGAGCCATTGCATCGAGGAGCTGCAAGAGAGAGATCGCCGCTGGATCGCACATCGTCACAGCCCTACAAGATCATCGCATTGTGCCTTTGCGAGAACAAACTTCCTATGGAACCTACGCACTGGAATCCTTACAAGTGGCCTTCCTCCCCATACAGACTGGATTGATCGCAATACGCCCGCTGCTGCAGCGGGGTTGTCGCATCGCCTCCCCAAGGTCTCAGGAGCAACGCATCGCTTGTTTACCACCGCACCAGCTTCTGCTTTTTGGAACTTTGTCGCAACTAAAGGTACTGTTGGCTAAACGTGTCGCAACTGTGAACTTTTCACGCAACTGTGGATTATTTCAACGCTAACATTAAGAACTCTTTTGCAACCATATTCTTGAACTGTGTAAGTTGGATTTTTGTCGTTTAGGTCTTGTGTAGTTTAGATTAAATACCTTTATTTTTCAAACTGTTGTGGAGTCAGTTTGTGGTGTTTTTACTGTGTTACTCTAGGTTTTGGTACAAATACTTTACAAGTTGTCTCTGAATAGCCTTGCCTGCTTGTGCCAAGCTACCAAGGGGGTGAGCAGGGGTTATCTCAGAGAGTTTCCTCCTTACCCTGACTAGAAGCAAGGGTCCCTATTTGTCACAAGTACCGATCTGTGCCAACTTGAGACCCCCAGTTCTAACAAGGTAGATATAGGTAACCTATATCGTAGTAAGGGGTGCATGCACCACCTTACTCAGGCTGCTGTAGCAGTCCTGTGGTGCCATTTTGGAAGGCTTCCCAGGGGTGGCATAATACATGCTTCAGCCTCTGGTAGGCCTCTGAGGTACCTATGCCCTGAGTACCTGGTGTACCATATACTAGGGACTCACAAGGGTAATCCAGTAACCAATCTGGAGTGTACCTTATGTACATGCAATCAATTTAGAGAGGAAGCAGCTAGGCTGGGGTCCTGAATAGCAGGGCCCCAGCCAGACTAAAGTCGAAAAACAGTGAAACACCAGCAAAAAGTGGGAGTAACCATAGTAAGCAGATCATACTCTCCTATAATTACCTTCTGGGGCAACCCTGCTAAGTGATGTAAAAAGAAAGATAGGTATGTGAGGAGGCATCTATTGTTTCCAATGTTAAGACGGAATTGTGGAGGCTTCTACACTGCACACTGGTCCAAGTCCAATCTGGCCATATGTGTGACAAAAAATGGTGGCACAAATCCGACACAAGCCTGATTTTAAAATAGCTACTTTTTTGGCATAGAAAGAAGTTCAATGAGATATAATTAAAAAGTTGTATGGTGGCATTAGCCTACTCAGTCCGGGAAGTAGATTTCATCCTTAAACTCAAGTTGTTTGCCCAGAAATTTGTCAGCTAGCGCACTTGATTCTGGCCAATAACCCTCCTCTTCCTCCATCACTGGTACAGAAATGGTGTAATTGTTTGGTATGAGATGTTAGTTCATTTTGATTATGGTCAATCTCTCTACGTTTTAAATTGAGAGTCTGGTCCTTCTCACAGTATTAACTGCTCCAGCTGCATTCTGCATACCCTCAGCAGACACAATGCCTATTAGAGGACCCAGATACCTTATTGCTAGACAGCTGGGCTATGGCCATTCGTGCATCTTCCCATACCATTACACCAATGGGCTTTGTTCCACAAGGCCCTCTCTTGGGTCATCCAGGTAGTCCTGGAGCATCCTCTGAATGATCATAGGTGCAGCCACTTGTTCAACCTCTTTAGCCTTCTCCTCTGTACTGGACTTAAGACACGCCACTTGAAACCAAGCCAATGCAGGGGTTGGGGCAGATTCTTTTGTTCCTGTTGTTGTTGTTGCTGCCTGTGTTCTTGTTCTTGGTGTTGGCTGCTGTCAGACAACCGGACTGTCCTCTCTGGAGGTTGAAGGTAGAACCCCAGAACTTCAACCCATGAGTGGGAATGAAAATGGCCAGTATTGTTTTGTACCGTGGATCAAGTACTGAGGCCCAGATGTACTCTTTGGGTGCCACAATTTGTCTTTGCAGCCTTGGATTATGAACTAAGCAACGGATTAAGGTCTGAATCAAGTAATGCGCATATTTGTTTCCGTTCACACCTGTGAAGCTTTCAGACACCTTTTTTAACTGGTCTTGTAGCAGATGCAACAATGGGATAGCTTGCTGACTTCCTTATGGAAATCTGTAAAGGAAGTAGCATCTCTGTCAACCATTTGACTAGGCTCCATTTGTCCATCCAATGGTCATGCTTGTCCCAGTTGCATCCCCTCCACTTTGCAAGACATACTCATTGATTCGTTTGTACTGCTCAAACAGATATTGCAAAATGTAATAGGTTGAGTTCCAATGTTTTGGCACCTCTTGTATGAGGGTTTAACTAGTACTGTATTATAATGTTGAATGAGAATCAGCTGCTTCTGGGGTTTAAAGAATGGCTAAAATGAGTGGTGATTCTACTGCAGGTTGTCTGAAAGTTTCTGACTAGGTCTTATTTTTTTTTAAAGTCCTGCATAATGATGTTTATGCAATGCACCAAATGCAAGACCCTGAAATAGCAACCATCTGCCATGGCCTAAAATATATTACTGCCATTGTCTGTAAAAACAAACCCAGTTCTGATATCTATGGGTCACAGTTCCTGTTGCATGCCACTGAATGCCAGTAAACATTTATTCAGCTCCGAGAGCTGCAGATAGCTGTTGCCTAACCCTCACAAAATAGATCCAGAGCGTCATTTACTATATTTTGATGCACAGCAAGCCGTCCTGCTGTGCTGCCATGCGTCAAAATAAAAGGGCAGGAGTTCACCATATGTACAATCCAGCACACACAGCAGCCGTGAGCCAATGCAATCACCGTTGCACCATCGTGTAAGGGTGCCTGAATTTCAGTAAACATTTTTGTTGTGCAGGAAGGGGCTTCCTGCACTAAAACAAGCATTAATGGTATTTTGCTCCTTCGATGTGTGCTGCAGAATAAGAAAAAACTAGGAGAAATGCAAGTATTTCTCATCATTGTGCCACTGCTATGCCTCCCCTGGGGAGGTCTAGGATTAGAGGGTTTACAACACTTTCTAAATCTGAGAATGTGTTAGGTTCCATGGACGCTGTGTGGAAACACCCACAGCAACACAGATGGAATGCTCCTTTGATGCAGTGATTCGTGAAAGAAGTCCATATTTACAAGGCTATGAAAAGTGAAGCAGGGTGACTATATGGCCTTGTGAATATGGCAAGGAACACTCCACCGCTGATGCATCTAAAAAGTGGTGCACTGGCATAGCAATGGGCTTGTAAATGAGGCCCCCAGTGTGCAGTGATACACATGTAATCAGTAGCTTGACAAGTGGTACACATGTCTGTCGTCAGGTGGATAGTGTGAACAGTACTCTGCTGCAAAGCTTGTCCAACCGATTGCAGCATATTGTGGTGGAGCACTGGAACAGCAACTCTGGCAAAATAGGTCTGTCTGGAAACCTTCCATTTCGGACAGATAGTGCCACAAATTCTAAAAACCCCCAATCCTTTCACAAAAGAAAAAGTGAGGAGGTCCAGTGCTGACATTTTAGCCAATGTTGCATTCACCAAATGTGCCATTGGGTGGTTGGGTTATTGCAGTTCCTCCTGCCTAAACATGGACTTAATAGTAGCCTGGATTTTTCTCTTTTCTGGTGCCACTAATGCAGACAACGTCTGGAGAGAGGAACCAGCAGTTAACCTCAATCTGTATCTTGCGGACTAGGGGACTATGAGAAAGCAATTGGGAGCGGCAAGAAGGACCAGGGGAAATTCCAAAAATAAACATTTAATATAAAACTCTGTTCATAATATACATATACTACAATGATCCTCCAAGCTTATTATTAAACTGATGTCAGGGAAAAGTACAAAAAAATACAAAAAACAAAAAGCCATTGCCTTCTCCGAACAATCTCCCTACAAAATGGCTCTTAAAACTGGAAAAAGAGTGGCTGCACAAAACCACCACTGGCCACATTGTCAACCAACATTAACAAACCAGGAGGCATGGCCACAGCAAACGATACATGTAGTTCTATTTCCAAATCGCACAGGCTAGCTACGCAAAATGGTTGCTGGACACATTGTCAAACAATAAGCAAGGAGGCATGAAAACCACGGGAAACCATACAGGCCTGGGGACACTGATAACACAAAATGGCTGCTGACCACATGGTATAGAGAACAAAGATACATTTTGGACTATGGAAAACACACTCAGACACACACCAGCCAGGCAAAGAAGGGCTGGTAACACTGAAGAACACACTGCAATTAATTCAGCAATGCCAAAAATGACTGAGCCAAAACTAACTGAGCTACACAAATTTGACAAAAACACATATTTTCTCAAATATTACCTCACCTACAGACTTGTTGCAGAGGACATCATGAGACACCAAAAAACATCACATTTTTAATTCAATTCAATGCCGTCCCTGCCATAAATTATGTAGTTTAACAACATACACAACAGAAACAGTTGTTTCGTGCACCCTTGACTAGTCCTGGGCTTACTAGCTGGATGGCTCATTTGCAGACTAGGTCACATAGTAAAATATATGAATATTGCAAATGTATTAGCAAACTTGAAGAAAATGTACTGAACTGTGCAACATTTTTCATTTACAAAAGAAGAAAAATTAAATGCAAACAAATAGCTAGGCTTCTACTGAAACTGCAGGCCACCCATCACAATACATTTCAAAAATTGAACAAAAGTATAAATAAATTCTGGTGTTTGCCCTCTATGAAACAAACAACACCCTTATACAACAGTTTTGAACTCACTTGCGTCATTATAAAAACATAGACCTTAAATCCAATAGTAAATATGCCGCTGATAAAAGGAGTGATTTTTCCAGGTCCAAATCCAAATGAAAAGTGACCAGGAGATGGGTGAAGCACTGGATGAAGCCTGCTGGACAGGAACAGGAAGTTGGAGCTTCTGGGGAACTTGCTTCTTGTTGAAAAACAAAGTAAATATAAAAAGAAGGCTTTTCACGCTAAAAAACTATTTGAACGGTCTGTTGGATTAGAATAGTAACTCAAAAATTTCTATTTGAGTAGATTTCTATGCTTCTCTAGTAGAGAATCAGCTCAAGGTGCAGCCAGGGTCACTCGAGCTCTCCAGTGTCACAAAAAAAAATGAAAAGCGTGGTCACAGGTGCAAGCCACACTAGCTGTCGGCAAACTTCAGTGTGCTCACAAGTCTAATCGTACTCGCCAGCGTGTGCCAAAACAAGTCACACATACCTCAATGCATTGAAAATTACGCCACATGCCTGATGGTGGAATTTAGCTGGAACTCTGCATTACACGCGTAGCACAGAGTTCCTTCATTCTGCAAACTCAGAGAGTGGAGCGGCGGAAACTGTAGTGGCATATCATTGAATAGCATACAGTGGAGTGTTGTGCAGTGGAATAGCATATAATGGAGTAGTGTATAGTGAACTGCCAAATAGTGAAGTGGTGTACACTAAGTGATGTAGAGTGGAGTTGCCTAAAGTGTAATGGTGTAAAGTGGACTGGCATAGAGTATGTTGCTTTTTACAGCTTTCACTTCTTCCATGTTCGCTTTAATTATTTGTATTCATTCTTAGACTGTGTTGAAATTGTCAAGTAAACAAAATTGGACACCATGTAATTCCATATCTCGCGTCTTTATTTAAAAAAGACTCAATGCATTTTGTGAAACTGTGTTCCCCTTCATCAGGGGTTTCTACAACTAAATTTTTGTAAAAGTTCATTGGCACAGCCATCAGCATCAATAATATGCACCAACAGTAAACAACAACCTGCATTCATATGTTTCACCTCCCGTACACTTTATAGAAAAATGCTGAGTAAACCCATCCTATTGCTGGCCTGAAACATTTGTTGGTAGTAAAACACAGAAACTGTTGGTTGAAACTCAAGTCAACATGACTCACAGGTACCTCTTATAAACGCATTCCATGTCCCAAAGTAATTTGTCCCACCTGCACCTTCGATTTTACATCGCAGTCATCTTTTCATTTGCTCAAACATAAAGGGCTTACCATAACGTAAATGCTAATCTCAACACTAGGGGCCTAGATTTCCATACCTCTCGGTGCGTGCTTTAAACTGCAGTAAATCCAAGGTCCTCGTGATTGTAATGTTCGAGAAGCCGCATGCGTGCGGGATAGTTGTCACGTACGCAGTAGCGCGTTAACGCGGCCGTGATCGTCATGGTCGTGTATGCTTTAAATAAAGAGAGGCGGGGCCACGGAGTTAGTCCGGACCACGCGGATATCAACAGCGTGTCCTGAGTCCTTAATTGTGCGCCCCGCCACCCGCGCAGCGCCGCTAGCATAGGACTCGACAATGGCGATGAGGGTCTGAAGAACTCACGTGGTGCAGCACGCCTTGCCTCATCCTTGACCGACGGCCCTACATCCTGCACCCTGCCGGAGTGTGGATCATCGCCTTGCCTCCACCCGCCATGGCGTCCATTCCGCCCATCGAGCCCTTCTCGGTTGATGGTGCACCGGCGGCCCTTGCCCCGCGGTGGAAGGACTGGGTCGAGAGGCTGCACTTCTACTTTGAGGGCGCCGGCACGGCCAGGGAGAGGCGCAGAGCGCTACTCTTACATCTCGGTGGGAAGGATATCCATCGTATTTAAAAGACACTGACAGAAGCCACCCCTCACACATACATCATTCTCCTCAACGCGCTCAATGCCCACTTTGAGCCGATGCAAAGCAAGGACTATGAACGGTTCATTTTTCGGCAAGCACGACAGGAAGCGGAGGAATCACTCGACACCTTCCATGGCCGCCTCGAAGAACTGGCGAGCACGTGCGGATTCCGGGATGAGCAGGAGGAGATCCGTGGGCAGATCATTCAGGGATGCTATTCCTCTGAATTGAGGGTGAAAATCCTCCAAGAGGACGGCAAACCACTGGTGGACATCCTCAAGCTGGGACGCTCAAAAGAACTTTCCCAAGCGAGAGCATCCCACATGGAGGCAGCTCTGCATAGGCCCGCGAAAACGGAACTAGTGCACATGGCTGAACACGTCAACGCAGTGCGGCCCAAACAACGCCCCGCAGGGAGAGGTAGGCCTCAAGACCGCCTGAAAGACTGTGGATACTGCGGTGGCGTGCCGCATAGAGCACAAGATTGCCCGGCCCGTGGAAGGAAATGCGGATCATGCGGGCGCATGAACCATTTTGCCTCGGTGTGCAGGTCGTCCAAGCTCAAATCAGAGACGGCCCACACAGTGCAAGAAAGGCCTGAGAACGAGGATATGGACGACGATAACGCGAGCTACCCGGTTCACTATGTGCTCGCGATCAGCCATCCACATAAGAAGAACCGACGGCTACCGAAGTGCAGAGTAAACATTCTGAACCAAGAAGTGCGAGCGACCATCGATACTGGTGCATCAATTGAACTCATGGCCAAAAATGTCTACGCACAACTGCGGGACAAACCCTGCCTGCAACCCGCGAAAATCAGGGTTTTCGCTTATGGCCAAAAGGACCCCATTCCATTGGTAGGATGCTTCGAATCAGATATCCACCACAAGGACAAAAAGGCGTCGTCCACGATCTATGTCACCAAGGAAGGTAGTGGAATGCTGCTGAGTGGCCAAACAGCGGAAGAACTCCACCTTATATCTTTCGCCATGGCAGTTCTAGAGGAAGAACTCAAGAACATCATCGAGGAATTCGACGATGTCTTCAAAGGCATAGGGTGCCTGAGAGGGAAGGAGGTATCCCTACATATTGACAAATCCATACAGCCAGTAGCCCTATGCCATTGAAGAATTGCTTTTCACCTCCGAAAGAAAGCAGAACAGGAACTAGAAAGCCTCGAAAAGCAAGGAATCATCGAGAAGGTCAGCGGCCCCACCCCCTGGGTGTCGCCGATTGTGGTGGCGCGAAAACCCAAGCAACCAGGCCAAGTATGCATCTGCGTAGACATGCGTCTACCCAACGCTGCCGTCAAACGAGAAAGACATCTAATGCCCACAATAGACGATATACTAGGAGAACTGAACGGGGCGAAATGGTTTTCTAAAGTCGATTTGAGGTCGGGCTATCACCAACTGCCCCTACACCCCGACTCCAGATATATCACGACGTTCTCCACTCACGTTGGGCTGAAGCGATACCGACGACTCAATTTTGGAATCTCGAGTGCGGCAGAAGTGTTTCAAAACACCATCCGAGAAGTGCTGAGCGGGATAACCGGGGTTCTCAACGTCAGCGACGATCTATTGATCTACGCCGACACCATCGAGGAGCACCACCGAAGACTCAGGAGTGTGCTACAGAGGATCCAAGACTCAGGCCTCACCCTCCATTGTGAAAAATGCCAGTTCCTGAGGAACACCATCAGTTTCTTCGGATACACCTTCTCTGAGAAAGGGGTAGCACCGGACCCCGAGAAAGTGAAGGATGTGCAGGCCGCACTGGCCCCCACCAACGTGTCGGAGGTACGAAGCTTTCTTGGGATGGTAAATTTCTGCGGGAGGTTCATCCCCGACCTCTCCAACATCACCAGACCGCTAAGGGAACTCACGAAGACCGCCACCCCATGGCACTGGGGAGAGGACAAGAGTTGGCGTTCCAGAACACCAAAGTCGCCCTGTCTGCAGACACCACCCTGTCCTACTTCGACCCCACGAAGTCAACGAACATCGCAGTAGACACCAGCCCTCACGGGCTCGGAGCTGTACTGACTCAGAGTCGAAATGGAGAGGACTGGGTGCCAATAGCCTATGCGAGCCGCTCCCTCACAGAGACTGAACAGAGATTCTCGCAAATTGAAAGAGAGGCTATTGCGATTCATTAGCCATGCCGACACTTTCATGTGTATGTATACGGTCATCCTTTTACCGTATTCACGGACCATAAACCCCTGCTTCCCCTGTTCAGAGGCTCGGTAGCCAAACCTCCCCCGAGGATTGAAAAATGGATCCTGCAGCTCCAGGAATACGACTACAGGTTGGAGTTCAAGCCCGGAGTGAACAACCCGGCTGACTACTTATCCCGGCATCCTCGGGCGGCCACCACACAAGAAAGAGAAGACACCGAAGACACGGAAGAGTACGTCAGGAACATTCTGGAGCGATCGCAGCAGTTGCCAATCAGTCTCGATCAAATCGTGGCAGCGACCAGCAGCAACAAGCCCCTCCAATTAGCCATTGAAGCAACCAGAAGTAGTGACTGGAAATCTCTCCCCAACTCTCTGAGTCAACGAACCCCGGAGGCACGAGGAATCCTCAAGGCTATCCTCCGAGTGAGAGATGAACTGTCAGTGGACACCCAGGGGTGTCTCCTCCTGGGACCCAGGATCGTCATGCCGGCAAGTCTGTCACAACAGGCTGTAGAACTCGCCCACCGGGGCCACCAAGGGATCGTGAAAACGAAGAGCAGGCTCCCAGCGAAAGTCTGGTTCCCCGGGATGGATGAGAAAGTTGAGCAGTGGGTGAGAGCGTGCCACTGGTGCCAGGCGGCAGGCCCGGCGGATACCCCGGCACCAGTCATCACCGAAGACAAACCGACAAAACCCTGGGAGCGAGTGAGTGTTGATTTTGGCCACCTTCCAGACGGTCGCCACATGCTCGTCCTCATCGACGACCTCACCAGATACCCTGAAGTTGAGATCATATCTTCGCTGACCGCTAAGGAAGTGATCACCAAGCTAGAGAAAATAATCGCCACACACGGAATCTTCGAGCAAATGAAGACGGACAACGGGCTCCCATTTCAAAGCCAAGAACTTGCGGACTACCTCCACGAGTGGGGGATCCACCACAGGAAAATCACCCCCAGATGGCCTCAGGCCAACGGAGAAGTGGAGCGATTCATGAGGACCCTGAATAAAGTAATACGGATTGCCCAAGCAGAGGAGACACCGGTTGAGAGGGCCCTGTACACTTTTCTACGAGAATATAGACTCACACCCCATCGCACCACTACCGCGGCCCCGGGACCCTCCACCATGGGCCGAATAGTCCGAGATACCATTCCTCACCACCGCACCTGGACTCCCACGAGAGCAAACCCCCAACTAGCCCAAGCCAACCATAGGCGCTCAAACGACTATGCCAGCTTCAGGCGCCGGGGCAGAGACTCCCCGATCGAGGAGCGAGACTGGGTCTACGTGCGAGACCGATTCCCAGGGAGCAAGTTCCGGCTCCCCTTTGAGCCCCATCCGTGGACTGTCACTCGTCGGTCGGGCACGATGATAACTGCCCAGAGAGACGGCGAAAGCGTCACCAGGAACATTTCATTCTTCAAGCGAGCAGCCGCCCCCGCCGGAGGTCGCCAGGAACAGGATCCCCCAGGACCGAATCCTTCCACACCTGGCACCCCAGCATCATCGGCGGTGCCAAGAGGCCTGGGAGAGAGAGCAGAGGCAGGCCCTACGAGTCCAGGGACAGCGAGCACCAACAGCCCTCAGACTCCAGGGGAGGGTTCACCGCCGGTCCCGGCCCCATCGAGCATGCCACGAAGGGTCCTGTTCAGGGGAGAGGCCGCGGGCTATGGACTGAGAAGAAACCCCGCGCCCTCTTCGCAACTGGCCGACTTTGCCGTGGGCTGAGATGGCGGTATCTACGACATGAACTGGTAACAGGCCTGCCGGCCATTTTGACTTTTTGTTCTAGCCATGCCTGGGGTCATTGATAACTGTTTGAACTGCCAAGACTTTTACAGTGGGCTGTTGCCTGTGTTAGTTTCTGAAGTTTAGAATTTTAATAAAGGTTGAAAGGGATGTAATGTTCGAGAAGCAGCATGCGTGCGGGAGAGTTGTCACGTACGCAGTAGCGCGTTAACGCGGCCGTGATACGTCACGGTCGCGTATGCTTTAAATAAAGAGAGGCGGGCCACGGAGTTAGTCCGGACCATGCGGAGATCAACAGCGTGTCCTGAGTCCTTAATTGCGCGCCCCGCCACCCGCGCAGCGCCGCTAGCATAGGACTCGACAGTGATCTCTGCTCAATGGCTTGTTGCAGCCTAAATTAAGTACGCTGTTTTAAATCTGCTTGGTGAAAGAACACTCCTCCTGTTCCCCATGAGTAATCAGTGAATTGCGTGTATGTTACTAAAATAAATGACGGACTGGCTGATGAGGGCTGTTAGCCCAAATCCGGTTCCAGGATGCTTGTTTCTGGTCCAGGGAAGACATGGTTTGGCAGTTCAGGCTGGACTGTTCCCATGAGGCAGAGGGTCAAGACTAATTTGCACATTGCTGTGTCTAAACCTGGGTGGCGAAGTGAACTAAAGATCGGAGATGGATTCAACCCAGATCTGTGACTGTGGGTGAATGTCTGAAAAGTTTCAGTGCTCCGTCCATCATCTCCTTGTGTTTGCTTTGTTTTCCCTACGTTGGCAGGGCATGCCCAGACCTGGGTCCCTTGCTCACTTTGCCACTGGATTAAAGCTAGCCTGGCTAATGAGGGATGTTAGCCTGAAACTGGACCTAGGATGCTTGTTTCTGGCCCAGGGAAGGCATGGCTTGCCAGTTTGTGTTGGACTGTTCCCATGAGGTACATGTTCAAGACTGATTTGCATATAGCTGTGTCTGAACTGGGGTGGCAAAGTGAGCTAAAGAACAATGATGTATTCAACCCAGATCTGTGACTGGGGGTGAGTGTCTGAAAAGTTTCAGCGCACCATCCATCATCTCCTTGTGTTTGCTTTGTTCATCCTAAGTTGGCAGGGTATTCTCAGACGTGGGTTCCTTGCTCACTTTCCCACTGGATTAAAGCTAGCCTGGCTGATGAATAGTGTTACCCAGAAATCGGACCCAGGATGCTTGTTTTTGGTTAAGGGAAGGCCTGGCTTGGCAGTTTGGGCTGGACTGTTGCCACGAGGCACAGGGTCAAGACTGAATTGCATATAGCTGGGTCTGAACTGAGGTGGCAAAGTGAGCTAAAGAATGATGATGGAATCCACCCAAATCTGTGACTGGGGTGTGAGTGTCTGAAAAGTTTCAGCTCTCGGTTCATCATCTCCTTGTGTACATATATGCTTTAGGCATGCAGTGCCAGGCCAGTGTTGCTGACAAGGCACCTAACCCCAAGTTCAGAATATGTATATGAATATGTAAATCCTCTTAACACTCAGAGTCGTGAGTCACTGTTTCTTTTTTCATTTGAAATTAAATACTTTGTTGCCTAGATGATACAATGTTACATTCAAAATTGATACCGTTGATTTAGGAGAGATACCTTATTGTCACAACCTGAATAAAAGGTGCTCTTTCAGTTACACACCATAATCACTCTTACCTCAAATATAGTTGTTGATGATCTCTGTTTGTCATGCATGACCTTGTTCTGCATTTGTCCCATCCTGCTGCACCTGTAGTGGTAGTAATTCATCATCTTACTTTTGTTCTCAATAGTTATGTTGTGCAGACCCTTCCTCATGGTGATATTGTGCAGTATGGCACATGTAGCGATGATCTTACAGCACATCTCAGGTCTGTACAGTAATGCTCCATCGGTCTTGTGGAGAGCGTGGAACCTGGTCTTTAGTATACCACAGGTCCTCTTAATTATGTAGTGCATTGTTCTGTGTTCCCTGTTGTACTGCCTTTAACTTCTTGTCCTTGGAGTCAAGCATGGTTTGCGTATCCAGGGCTGCAAGCCATATGCACTGTCTCCTTAACAGCATGAGAAGGAAAACCATTAGGTCACATTACCCAAACAGTTCTGGCCACTGTATTCATTGAGTCAGTAATTCAAACTATTGATAATTTCCTTCAGGGCATTCCATAAAACAGGCCCAACTTACCTGTTTAACCAATTCAATCGCTACCACCCCGGACGTCATCTGAGATCTGCTACGGCCAACCTAATGATCATCCCAAAGTTCCGACTGGCCACTAGAGGGGGAAAGTATCTAGCGGTCAAAGGCTCTAGAGCATGGAACAAACTCCCACCTCAAATCCGGGAAATCTCATGCGAGAGCAAATTCAGGAAAGCCATCAAAACCTGGATCTACAACCAAACAGCCACCACCTGCAAAACCCTGGTCTAAAACTGAAACGTCTCTGGGGTCATTACATCTCCCACCCCTCCTTTGAACTACACAAATCACATCTAGCGCCAATATGCTCCTCGGAGTGATAGAGCGCTATACAAAACCCTAATCAAATCAAATCATACCTTGTAAAAAAAATGGCCAAATTCACTCTGTAACAGTCAGTTTTGTATTCCACTGTGGTGGAGTATGAATGAGTCTGGGAATCTGGCCACCCACATGGTCTGTTATGATACAGTAAGCATCACATACTACCTGCACATTGAGTGTTTTTGCATATTAACTCATTTGCTGAGGGGGACATAAGGCAATGTATGTTTCTTCAACACAGCCAATAACTTTGGGGACCTCTTCTAGCTGGTAGAACATTCATTTGGTCTGTTGAAATAATTGGGGGGTAATTGGAAAATATGTGTATTGGTTACCTGTGCTAACCATGATGTCCTTAAACCTTGAAAAAGTCCTGGAAAGGATACTTAGTGACACCCCAATGCTATGGCCCCCTGGTAATTACCAGAAGCTAAGAGGTGTAAGCAACACAATACCTGTACATGTGGTGGGATTTCATTGTTCCTGAGTGTTGGAATCTGACAATGAGGTGGCAATTAAGTAATTAAGTCCAGGATGACTTCACTACAGAGTCTGTACTTCTCAAAATTCTTCTCCTCTGTCTGGTAAAAAAAAAGTGACAATCACTCTAAATATCCTCTCCTGTCTCCTCCTTCTCTATCTCATAGCCAAACATTCTCATTCTCTTTGCCAAAACATAGAGGGCGACCATTCTAAAAGAGCCAGATGCATTTTGACTGCCTTTGTTAGGTTGCGCCTGGTTACCACCTGATCCAGAATGATGTTAATTGCATTTCCTAAATAGCATTTTGTGACTGTTCTGAATTAGGAAAGATTTTGTGCATGAGGTTAGCGATTCGCCATTTTGACATCCTTATCAGTGATTTCCTATTTAGCGATTTACATAATGGTTCAACTAGACAGGAATAGCATTTAGCACCACCATAAATGCCTCTCATACATACCGAAATTACATTTTACATTTCCTAATGGCCAAAAATTGCTATTCATACTATTAGGAAATTAAAAATACATTTGTACATATGGCCTTTAGAAGCATTTTCCCTACTTAGTGCCACTTTACTAAAGTGGTAATAGGTAGCGAAAAAATTTAAAGTCTAATACTTACCTATATCTGAGGCCGTACGCCGAAACACATGGCTCCCTCAAACATTTGTGAAGTCAGTCATTAGCCATTCAGATAATGACCTATCTTCACATGTACTGTAATAGTCTTGCAAACTTTTAGTGAAGTTCTTAAAGGTATTTCAGCCACAGATATCACTAAGTTTGAATGCCTTATACCTTTACTTAACCTTGACCCCCTTCTTAGCGTTGCACTCCCTTAGCGTTTCACCACAAAAATGTCCATCATCACAAAATGTTGAAAACACTATAGGTCAGGAAAGTATTGTGGGGATTAGGATAAGTCAAACTAGTGGAAAGATATTAAAAGTATTAGGAAGATATGTATGTATATACATATATATATATATATATATATATATATATATATATATATATATATATATATATATATATATATATATATATATATATCCAAAGTCAGGTAGCACCAGTATGAGAGAGGCCACAGGAAGCAAAATTGAGTTCGTTTTTCTTTTCTTTATTTGATCAACAGCTTGCAAGCAGTACCCCACCAGGATTAGGCATCAAACATCATAGCCAGACGCGTTTCAGGATTTATTTCCTTTCTTCAGTGGCTCCGCAGCAGAAGTGAAGCGTCGCGCTGCTCGCGCACATTTGCATATTTAAACACCTGCCCCGATGGGCGCGGCTGTCAGCACAGCCTCCTGGTGTTTGTAGTTCCATTTAATAGTACCCCAGTGGGTCCGCTTTACACTTCCCAAAATTATGCAAAAAATTTAAACCCCATGTGGGTAGATGCACACTTCATGGCGTAATATCCGCCCCGCTTTCCAGCTGTTGGTCGAACTATGCAAGTTGCAGCCCTGAACTGTAGCTCGCATACCTTCCTCCCGGTTAGTCCAGCTCCCGTTTGAGGCCAGACCGGACCCGCCTTTCAGCAGTGAGCCCCACTCGACGGCCGTGCCAGACCGCAAATTAATCCAAAGTCAGGTAGCACCAGTATGAGAGAGGCCACAGATATGTATATATATTCACTAAAAAACATAGGTTTTAGGGACATTATACTTAGTTGGACATTTGACTCATATAAAACCAGAGAAATTTGCCCGTTATAGTTAGTTAAGCTAACTATAACTCGCATGCCCGCAATGCACTGCTGATGACGTCACATATTACATCACTCATGACATGGTCAGTGACATCACTGATGACATCTCAAATTACATCTCTGATGACATCACTGATGACATCATCCAGTGAATGTGTGTTTCTGTAAAGTTTAAATATTTTTCATATATAACTGGGCCAAGGTGTATTGAAGAATGAGTGGATTTACAAGTACCTGAAGGTATTATTTTGCTGGTGCTTGACTGACTGTATAAGTGAGGGATTGAACGTGTCTTACTGAATGCATGGGTTAGTGACTAAACTGTGTGAAAGTCTGTATTAGTCTCTCAGTTGGTGTGTAAGCGGGTGCATGGGTTGGTGAGTCGCTACATAAGTGTATACATGGGTTATTGGTTTGTTGTCTGAGTATCTGTCTGGGTGCCTGAGTGTCTGTGTGGGTGGGTGGGGTTGTGTGTGACTCTGTTCATAGATGTCTGAGTGCTTGATTCACTGGTTGTATGGATTCAAATGTGCATCTGTGAAGGTCTGTATGGGTGAGTTAGTGTGTTTATGGGTGTGTTGGTGAGTGAATGAATGTCTCAGTGGTATATGACTAGGTAACTACATATGTTTTGAGGCAGTATATGTGAGTGTTGGAGTATATAAATGCCTATATGTGAGAGTTAGATATTTGAAGAGTGGGTGTATAAATGAGTGTCTGCTTGTATCAGTGATTGTATAAGGCAGTAAGTAGGTGTTAGTATCTGCATAAATAAATGATGTGGTGTGTGCAAATAAATAGCTGAGTTAGTGTTTATAACTGTATACATGAGTAAATGGGTATGTGATTGATTCTTTGCATGACTGACTAGGTGTGTGAGTAACTCTATGGTTGAGAGGCGGTGTTTGACTGTATGTATAAGTGTATGAGTGCATATTATAATACTGTATCGATGAGTAACTGCATGTATAAGTGACTGTATGTGTGTGTAGACCTAGGAAATAGTAGGTGGCATGTAGTACCTGGCACTGTTGTGTGTATGGTTTCAAAAATAGTAGTCTGTATTATAGAGTGGGTGTATCAAAGTTTATATTAGGGCATTAGTATGTGCATCAGATTATCATGTGGATCATGTCATCAGTGATGTCATTTGAGATTTCATCAGTAATGTCACTGACCATGTCATGAGTGATGTAATATGTGACGTCATCAGCAGTGCATTGCGGGCGCGCGAGTTATAGTTAGATCAACTAACTATAATGTGCAAATTTCTCTGGTTTTATATGAGTCAAATGTCCAACTAACTAGAACATCCCTGAAACCTATGGTTTTTAGTGAATTTCAAAGGTTTTTTAAATGCTAATTCCTAACTATAATGTCTGTAAAACCTATGTTTTTTTCAGTGAATTTCGAAAGTTTCCTAAATGTTGATTTCATATTTTAATATTTATAAAACCTATATTTTTTCTATTTTTTTTGTAATATTTTGGAACTCTATTATCCTTTTTTTTAACTTTAAAAACTATGTAATGTAATTTATAACTTCCCCAAAAAATATGTATATATTTTTTTTGTTGAGAAAACTAGAAAACTAGAGTCCAGTACCGGTAGTGTACCAAGCTCCATCAGCACGCAAATCCTATCCGCCACATTGCTAAACTCGTAAATGGTGCACATTTCGTATCTGACAGGTTCGTGGCACCGCGTCCCGCGTAACATCATATACGTATGAGGTCGCGCCAGTTGCTACTTTGGTAGGCGACGGGTACAGGGTCCCAAGCCGCGCATTACATCATGTATGTATGGGGTCAGGCCCGGTGTGCATTGCGTCTGCAACAAGTGCATGCTGCCAGGCCCTGTGTTACGTCATAGATGTATGGTGTCGCGCCGGGTACGCCATTCCCAATTTTTTTTTTAATGTCTCAATACTATATCTAAATAATTTTAAAGTGTATATGAGAGCAAGCGGTAATCTGAAATATTTTAAACATTTATATATTTCTAATTGTAATAAACTTATATTATGATAAATATATTTTTTCAAAATTGTGTCGGTGTGACCTTGCGCGCTCGGTGCGCGATCGATTGCCATGTGACCTTAAAAAAGCATTTGATTGGTTCATAACATTTCTCATTGTAACAGTTGGAGGACCCCACCCATTTTAGTCAGCCTCTCTACAGCGTTTGATGAGAGACACCTTTTCTGCATAGAGAGCTTTTTTGAAAAGTTTTTTGCTGTGTACACATTTCTTATACTACACACAACATGCAAGGATCATCTTGATCAATATTCATGGTCTGTACATTAGCCTTCCACATGTGATGGCCATGCATCTGAAACGTTACATCAAAAAACAAATGTGTGTTACACGATGCCCTTGGTGTGTGTGTGTGTGCGCATTATTGTGCTGCTTTTCAGCCTGTGTATTGGTGGCTCAAAGGGGTATCATTAGCCACGGGCATAGTACAGATCCTAGATCACATGTGACAAACAGTAAAGAGTGATGTGTATATTTGTGTTGCAGTATGCTCTGTTGTCGGGCTTTACCAGTATAGTAGTGTGTCATATGTGAGACTTTCAGATTCATGTTTTACATGCATTGCGTGACTATAATGAGCGTTATCACTGGGTGTGATGTAGCCTCTCTGCTGATGCCCCCTCCATCCGAACACATTCACATGTGTGCGCTTCACAATAGCAACACTTTCAATAATACCGCACACCATTGACATGCATGTCTGCGCATATCCACAAGCTTGACAACAACGTGATGTTGGCCATTCAATGTTTTCGGACAGCATCTCATTAGCGATAGTTGCCGCCCTCCCGGTACATGGTACATTAATGTAAATTGCGGATTGTGCAATGTCAAAACTAAGTATGGGCGAATTTTGCGGATCTGTGATCCACAAATTGGCCCAAAATCTGCCCCAAAAATTAGAGAATTGGCGGATTTTTAAATGTATAGTGCTTTTCCGACACTACAGCTGCGTAAAGTGCTGTTAGTTGTCTCCAGTGACCATGTGTGTGTCACTATGCCATCTCGCCGAAGGGCGCAGGGTTCCCTTGAGTGAGCTGTCCATCATAGTGGGTATATGGCGAGAAGACGGTGCACACTTCTAGTGTGTGGGCGGGGCCAAACGGGCGGGCTTCTATGCGAGTTCACATGCCTCTTGTGTGTAAAAAAGGTCAGAGACCAAACAGAGCATCAGACGAGGAGAAATAAGCTCCTGGACACAGGAACTGCACAGGGATTGCGCTCGTGAAAGTGAAGGATGCACTTTGCATCCTTCACTTTCACGAGCGCAATCCCTGTGCAGTTCCTGTGACCAGGAACTTTAGTTGTCTGTCTCCAGTGACCATGTGTGGGTTACTATGCCATCGCGCCAAAGGGCGCAGGGTTCCCTTGAGTGAGCTGTCCATCATAGTGGGTAAATGGCGGGTAGACGGTGCACACTGCTAGTGTGTGGGCGGGGCCAAACGGGCGGGCTTCTATGTGAGTTCACATGCCTCTTGTGTGTAAAAAAGGTCAGAGACCAATCAGAGCAGCAGACGAGAAGAAATAAGCTCCTGGACACAGGAACTGCACGGGGATTGCGCTTGTGAAAGTGAAGGATGCAGAGGCCTCATTCCAGCATCACAGCTAATTTTCGATGGTAGATATGGGGAAAAACCACACCTGCCTAGCCTCAATAAAGCTCATGATTGTTTTTGGGCTGATGAATGCGTTACTGAATTTGACCTTCAACTCGGGCACGTACTTCACTGCTTAGTTGCAACTTGTAACTATTCTCTGACCCTGCCTGACCTGTTTAGGGTCAGGACAGGGTCAGAGAATAGTTGCAAGTAAGCAACTTCTTGCAGCTTGCCGGCGCCATCTCTCTGACCCTGCTTGACCTGTTTAGGGTCAGGACAGGGTCAGAGAATAGTTGTTACAGGAGCATTGTGCCACAATGAACCCTGCCCTTCATATTTATCCAAGAAGACACCATCGTTTTGTTTCATACCTCTACTCAACTGGAGTACTTTCTACTGGCTAATCAGTAGGTGCTACCTCGTTGGGTAAATGTATAGTGCTTTTCCTACACGACAGCTGCTTAAAGTGCCAGAAGAGTTGTCTCCCAAAAAATGTTTAAAAATCCACTGCTCGCGAATTTACGAATTTTCAGCAATTTGGCGAGATTCGCGGATCGCGAAATTGCCGAAAATCTGCACATTTTGCGAGCCTAGCGGATTTTTGGCCCATACTTAGTCAAAACTGCAACAGGGACACATACATAAGTAAACTGAACAATGCCCATTGTAGGAGAGTAGGGTCTGCTATCCTATGGTCACCCCAAATTTTTGCTTTTTGCTTCACTGGTTTCTGACTTAATGTGGCTGTGGGCCTGCTAATCAGACCCACAGCCTGCTGTTCTCTCTCTAAATTAATGCCAATGCACTTACACCCCTAGGCTGGCCTGGCGTACGCAAACCCAGCAAACTTTTCATACGTATAAATAGGATAATGAGGACGCCACATGTCCCAGTTCTTCCACACTGCCTCAGGTGATCTGGCCGCATCCACCTCGCATATCACAATGCGCAATTAAAAAAAGGGATCCATGAGGTGTACACCATCCTGGCAATCAAAACTCGATTTGAATTATGAACCCTGCTGACCGTCGTGTTTGGACACACAACAATGACAGCAGGTGAGCAGTGGGGCCTGGGTGCACAGGGGCTGAAATTTAGCGCAGTGCGGTGGGAGGGGTGGGGTCCTCAGCCTGGGTGCGCAGGTGCAAACAAGTGATGTTGCTGTACGTAATGAGGTGACCTCATTCAGTCACATCAGTGTCTCTTTTTAAGGACCTGCTGGACCGTACTGTAGGCTTGAGCCAGCCGGCAGCTCTGCCCTACAGACACGTGGCATCAGCTTTTCGGGCACTGTAGTGAGCTGATTACTAAGTTTACATGCACACAGGCTTGCACTACTGCATTACATGCACACATTATGCTTCTAGCATGCGCTCTGTTCCTTTGTATGTGAACGTTGGCATAACATATTAATATTTAACCTAGTGTATTCTCGTGCACTCCAACTTCTCTTTGAACCACGATTACCACTAACAGTTGGTGGATCGTACTTCAAAAACAAAGGATGTACTCAACTGGTGTTCTCTATTAAGCTTGAAATACACCTTCATTTACCTCAAGATGTTTTTAGAATTATATTATTTCACCCTTTTCAGACACTGAGTTGGTTGCGCCAAAATGGGAGGAGCCCCTGATGATGCCCTGGGGGTTCTGACGCCTTCCATCATGGTTTCAAGACACCGTCCCAGACTGGAGACCTGCTGTACCACCCTGAGAGAGGCACCCCAGAGAAGAAGCTCGTGCCAGCACGTCGTTGGACACACTGGTGGTGGCAGGTGAGCAGTGAAGCCTCGGTGCGCAGGAGATGCAATTGAGCACAGTGCAGGGGGAGGGGCTGGGGTGCAACAGCCTGGGTGCACAGGTGCAGGCAAGCAATGTTGCGTAGATAATAATGTCATCTCTGGCCTCATTCATATCTCTGTTTCATTTTAAGGACTTGCTGGACCGCACTCGTTCTCGTGGACCCCAGCTTCCCAAACACACGGGTGACAGGAGGGATGGGTGCAGTAGGCCAACGCTCTGTCTCCCCCTCCCTCTGTTCTTGTGACTCTCCCTACCCTTCTCCCTTCAACCCACTCTCTCTCTGTCCTATTCTCACTTTCTTCCTTTCATTCTGACTAGCTTTCTTTTTCTCTTGGACATGGCACACATACTTATGTTTCTTTTCTGTCTTGCAGGTTTTTTACGCTGCTTTCGAAGGAGTCCCACCCACTTATTTCATGTTATACTGTTGTTTGTTCGAATAAAGTTGCATTTCTAGTTATTTGTGCTCTTTTAGTAAAGGTTAATTTTTTTGTGTGTATGGGTCTTCTTTTTCTGGCAACACTTGTCTGTAGTTTATTGTGAAAATCGGCGGTTGATAGGTTATGAGGGAAAACATTTGTAATTTTGCGGTGCACCTACCAAATATAAACCAACAGACAATTACGTAAATGAAGCCTGAGTAATTCTAGACCTGCAAGGGTTCCATGAGTCTATCACTTTATAACAACATGAGTAATACCTGTGTGATTACAGAACCAATAAGCCACTGCCTAGGGCCACTAAGACTTCAGGGAGTGTTGAGGCCCACCCTGCATATTTAACTTAAGTCCTGGAGGGTGGCGATCCCCGGACTTGAGTTGGCCTCGAAGCCCCATGAACAATTAGTAAACAATACCCGGAGACTTGGCGATGCCCTAGGCTGGGAAACGTCTCTGTGCCCTCCTGCGCCTAATTTACATGTGAGATTAAGGTCCCAGGTGCTGCAGAGACCCCGCAATATAATAATAGGTTTGGCCCCGGAACATTACCCACCAGAGGCTCATTTAAATGGACAGGTGAGACCCTGCTTCTTTTTTTTTCAATTTTTACCATCCGGATCCGCTTTATTGAAGTGATACAAGGTTTTCCTCCTCTCACTTCAACAAGGCAAACAAGGATTTGCTATCACTAGGTGTAAGCCATGCTCCTGCCCTGTAATAGCAAACATAAATGTCCCCTCGGATGCACACCCCAGGACATTGTATGATCTGCACCTGGGAGGTGGCTCTCCATAGGGCCATGATGCATTGGTTACTGCATAACCTCAGAATACTAACACTACTTGCACACATGTACTACAGTGACCAGAGTGTAGTGAAGAAGCAGAGGAAGCCCAAAATAAAAAAGTATAAATCCTACCAGATGTCGGATGACATAATTCTATGGGCTGACGACCCTGGGATGAGTAGAAACAGCTTCACAAAGAAAGCGAGTCTTCAGCAGAATGCAAGGAAGCTCGAAATATTGGTGAGTGCTGCCTACTTTTCACCTTCTCCCACTCGTCGCCAAATTTATTTAGTGAAGAAGCAGACAGCAGTGGACCCAATAAGAAGATTTATAACACGAAAACAAGACAGCTTAAAGAACCATCTACAGGACGTGACAGCAAGTTAACAGCCTTCTCCAGCACCCTGTACAAACTCCCCAAGATTCCCCTCAAGACAGCCCTACATTCTAACATTACAAACTTACATTCTAGTAGCATTACATACTAACATTTTACTAAGACTTACATTGGAATACTACACAGAGAACATGACTTTACAGCAATGAGCTCATGGTTTCATCCACGAGTCTTGAGACCGGTAGGGGTGAGTAGTTCCCTTCCCACCCCCTGTATTGTATAAACACAAACTAACACTACTTCCACAGGTATGCTAGAGCACCCACAGCACATCACTTTACAGCACGGAGCTCACAGTTTAGACTCACGGTTAAATCCCCAAGTCTTCAGACCAGTAATGGTGAGTAGTTCGCTTCCCACTCCCTCTATAGTATAAAGGTATACTAACACGACTTATACTACAGCGGCCAATATGCTTCACCGCTCACTTTATGGCAATCAGCCTGGTTTGATCCTCGAGTTTTCACACTGGTAGGCGTGAGTACTTCACTTCCCACTTCCGGTACAGTATAAATGCACGGTAGGGGTCAGTAGTTCTCTTCCCACTCCCTGCATGGTATAAACGCCTACTAACACTACTTGCACACATATGCTACAAAGACCAGAGAACATCACTTTACAGCAATGAGCTCACGGTTTATACTCTCGGTTTCATACCTGAGTGTAGCAGCCTCTCATCTCAGCACCATGTCACTCTGAGCAACACCAAACTTTCAGACCGGTACGAGCGACAACTTTGCTTCGCCCTCCCCCACAGAGGTTACAGTGCTCCTATCCTCCTCTTTCCTACTCTTTTCGCCCCCTTTTTTCCCCTTGCGAGCGACCGCTGAGCCTGCACCCCAGGCGAGGTCGCCCCCACGCACCGCTGCTCCTTGCCTGATTTTGTTGCTTCCTGTTTTGCTGGTTGCCTCCTGCCTGCACTGCCGGACGACCCAGCCGCCGCTGAGCCGCCTGACCAACCACTTTGCCTGATTTTCTTGCTTCCTGTTTTGCTGTCTGCCTCCTGCCTGCACTGCCGGACGACCCAGCTGCCGCTGAGCCGCCCCACTAACCATTTTTCCCGCCGCTGCCTCCCTGCGGCCCCGCCCCCCTCCTGCCCATTCGCCGCCCCGCTCCCGCCACCCAGCTGACCCTCCCTCCCGGCTCCTCATTTAAGGGGACCGCGCCAGGTGCTGGGAGCGGCCGCTGAGCCTACACTCCATTAGAGGTCGCCCCCATGCACCGCTGCTCCTTGCCTGATTTTGTTGCTTCCTGTTTTGCTGGTTGCCTCCTGCTTGCACTGCCGGACGACCCAGCCGCCGCTGAGACGCCCGACCAATCACTTTGCCTGATTTTCTTGCTTCCTGTTTTGCTGTCTGCCTCCTGCCTGCACTGCCGGACGACCCAGCCGCCGCTGAGCCGCCAGACTCACCACTTTTCCCGCCGCTGCCTCTCTGCTGCCTCGCCCCCCCTCCTGCCCATTCGCCGCCCCGCTCCCGTCACCCAGCTGACCCTCCCTCACGGCTCCTCATTTAAGGGGACCGCACCAGGTGCTGGGAGCGACCGCTGAGCCTGCACTCCAGGCGAGGTCGCCCCCACGCACCGCTGCTCCTTGCCTGATTTTGTTGCTTCTTGTTTTGCTGGTTGCCTCCTGCCTGAACTGCCGGACGACCCAGCCGCCGCTGAGCCGCCCGACCAACCACTTCACCTGATTTTCTTGCTTCCTGTGTTGCTATCTGCCTCCTGCCTGCACTGCCGGACGACCCAGCCGCCGCTGAGCCGCCCGACCAACCACTTTTCCCGCCGCTGCCTCCCTGCGGCCCCGCCCCCCTCCTGCCCATTCGATACCCCGGTCCCGCCGCCCAGCTGACCCTCCCTCCCGGCTCCTCATTTAGGACGCCCCCCTGCACCCGCAGCGAACACGCGCAGCGGGCGCGCCGATTGTGCGCCGAAGGCGCGCCAAAGGCAAGCCCGTCTGCCCCGTCCGCGCCTGGACCGCGCCCAGTGCCAGGACCCCTGGCCCCCGCCGATGCAAGACTACCCGACGGACCTACGACGCCGCCACCCTCTACGCACTCAATGCCGGCCGGAACCCTGCCTGCTACCGAGCAACCCCGAGACGCACCCACGGACCCTTTGCCTGCCAGGCCTGCAGATTCGCCTGCTCCTGGACCTGCACCACCCTCGCCAAGTCGAGCACCAGCAGCAACAACCTGAAGTGCATCCTACTCAACACCCGCTTCGTCCACAGGCACGCCGTGGAACTCTGGGACCTGCTCGACACAACAGCACCGGACGTCGCCTTCCTCACTGAAACCTGGATGAACGCCTCCTCAGCGCCTGACATCACCATAGCCATACCGGCTGGATACAAGATCACCCGGAAGGACTGCGTCAACCAGACGGGAGGAGGCATCGCCATCGTACACAAGAACACCATCCGCATCTCGACTAAATCCGACAAAACCTTCACCGCCGCCAAACACCTGCACTTCCAGATACACTCTGCCCCCAAGACCACCCTCCGCGGCACCCTCATCTACAGACCACCCGGCCCACGCACACAATTCAGCGAAGACATCGCAGACTTCATCAGCCCGCACGCCCTGCCCTCCGCCGACTACATCCTCCTAAGGGACCTCAACTTCCACCTGGAGAACAACAACGACAGAAACACCACCGCCCTGCTGGACAACCTTGCCAACCTCGGACTCAAGCAACTGGTGAACACCCTCACCCACTACGCCGGCCACACGCTTGACCCCATCTTCTCATCCAGCAAGCACATCTCCTTCAGCCACGCCACCGGACTCCACTGGACCGACCACAGCTGCGTCCACTTCAGCTTCAAAAGTACTACGACCCACCACCATCCGCAACAGGTCCCCCGCCGAAGCTGGAGCAAGATCACCTCCGAGCAGCTCACCGCCTCCCTCAGCCAGAACACTCCGACCAGCACAACGGACCCCAACAAAGCAGCAGGCAACCTCACCAAGTGGCTGACCGCTTGCGCCGATGACCTCGCACCACTAAAGAACCCTCCCAGCAGACCCGGCAGCAAGAAAACTCCCTGGTTCACCGACGAACTCAAGGAATCCAAGAAGAACTGCCGCACTCTCGAGAAAACCTGGCGACTCGACCACACCACAGACAACAGGGCCGCTCTCAAGCACGCCATCCGCAAACACCATCAGCTGATCTGCGCCACCAAGAAGACGGCACTCAAAGAACGACTGGACAACAACACTCACGACAGCAAGGAACTCTTCAGCATCGTCAAAGAGTTCGCCAACCCCAGCGCCGGAAACAACAACATCACTCCCTCGCAAGACCTCTGCAACTCTCTCGCCTTATTCTTCCACCGCAAGATCGCCGACATACACAACAGCTTCGACGCACAGACCACGCACCCCACCACCGAACCAGCGCCCGCCACCACCACCCTCTGCAACTGGACCCCGATCAGCACCGAAGACACCACCCACACAATGAACTCCATCCACTCCGGATCACCAACCGACCCGTGCCCACAATCTCGTCTTCAACAAAGCCGACGCCACCATCGCACCCCATCTCCGAGACACCATCAACTCCTCCTTCCTCACCGCCACCATCCCGGAGAGCTGGAAGCACGCCGAGCTGACCGCCCTCCTGAAGAAACCGACGGCGGACCCCACGACCTCAAGAACTACCGTCCCATCTCACTGCTTCCGTTTCCGGCCAGAGTCATCGAGAAGACCGTCAACAGACAGCTTGCCGCCTTCCTCGAGATGAACGGATCCCTCGACCCCTCGCAGTCCGGGTTTTGGGCCAACCACAGCAACAAGACCGCCCTAATCGCAGCCACCGACGACATCAGAATCCTGATCGACAACGGGGAAACAGCAGCCCTCATCCTCCTGGACCTCTCTGCAGCATTTAACACCGTCTGCCACCGCACCCTAGTGAAGCGCCTCAGCAACGTCGGAATCCGAGAGAAAGCGCTGGAGTGGATCATCTCATTTCTCGCCAGAAGAACCCAGAGAGTCCGCCTCCCTCCGTTTAGATCCGAGGCCACCAAAGTCATCTGCGGCATACCACAAGGATCATCACTCAGCCCCACCCTCTTCAACGTCTACATGAGCCCCCTCGCTGCCATCGCACGCCAGCACAACCTCAACATCATCTCCTATGCCGACGACACCCAGCTCACCCTCTCCCTCACCAACAACCCCACCACCACCAGAGCCAACCTACACGAAGGAATGAAAGACGTCGCCGACTGGATGAGGAACAGCCACCTTAAACTGAACTCAGACAAGACGGAAGTCCTCATCCTGGGATCATCACCCTCCACCTGGGATGACTCCTGGTGGCCCCCGGCCCTGGGCACCGCTCCCAAACCAACGGACCATGCACGAAACCTGGGCTTCATCCTGGACTCCTCCCTGTCAATGACCAGACAAGTCAATGCCGTCTCAGCCTCGTGCTTCAACACCCTGCGCATGCTCCGCAAGATCTTCAGATGGATTCCCACGGAAACCAGGAAGACCGTCACCCAGGCACTCGTCACCAGCCGACTAGACTACGGGAACACCCTCTACGCCAGAACCACAGTCAAACTTCAAAATAGACTCCAACGCACCCAGAACTCCTCCGCACAACTCATCCTCGACATCCCCCAACACAGCCACATCTCCGGACACCTGAGAGACCTGCACTGGCTCCCCGTCAGCAAGAGAATCACGTTCAGACTTCTTACCCACGCACACAAGGCTCTCCACAATCGGGGCCCCAAGTACCTCAACGACCACATGACCTTCTACATGCCCACCCGCCAGCTACGATTGACCAGCCACGCACTGGCCACCATTCCACGCATCCGCAGAGCCACCGCCGGAGGAAGATCCTTCTCCTACCTGGCAGCCAAGACTTGGAACTCCCTTCCCACCCACCTTCGGCGAACCCAAGACCATCTCTCCTTCAGGAAGCAGCTCAAGACCTGGCTGTCCGAGCAGTAACTTACCCCTCCCCCAGCGCCTTGAGACCCTCCCGGGTGAGTAGAGCGCTTTACAAATGCTGTGATTGATTGACTGATTGATTGGTCATTTCAACGGAATCACAAAATGGCTGTCAACACTTCCTAGTTGCAACAGCTCGCAGCCAATAAGCAGCAAACGTGTGTTCGTAACTCCTCAATAAGTACGGGTAAATTTTCCGAATCAGCGGTCCGCAAATTCACATGAAATCACAAAAAAAACAGCGAAATTGCGGATTATCTGCGATTTGCACCATACTTAACTGGAGTACTTTCTACTGGCTAATCAGTAAGTGCTACCTCATTGGGTAAATGTATAGTGCTTTTCCTACACTACAGCTGCATAAAGGGCCAGAAGAGTTGCCTCCAGTGACCATATGTGTGTAACTTTGCCATTTCGCCGAATGGCGCAGGGGTCCCTCGAGTGAGCTGTCCATCATAGTGTGTAAAGGGCGGGAAGACGGTGCACCCCGCTAGTGTGTGGGGGGGGCAAATGGGGGGTCTTCTATGCGAGTTCACATGCCTCTTGTGTGTATAAAAGGTAAGACACCGATCAGAGCAACAGATGAGGAGAAGGAAGCTCCTGGCAACGGGGTTCTCGCCCGTGAAAGTCAGGGATGCAAAGGCCTCCATCAAGCATCATAGCTAATTTTCGAAGGTAGATATTGGGAGAAAGCACACCTGCCCAGCCTCGACAAAGCGCACAATTTTTTGTGGCTGATTAAGGAGTTACTGAATTTGAGCTTCAACTCGGGCACCTGCTTTATCTATATCTGTAAGTGCTTCCTGTTCACGTTTAATTTTTGTGACAGGAGCATCGTGCCAGAATGAATCCTGCGCTGCATATTTGTCCAAGATGACGCCACCGTTTTGTGCGATACCTCTACTCAACTGGAGTACTTTCTACTGGCCAACCAGTAAGTGCTACCTTGTTGGGTAAATGTATAGTGCTTTTCCTGCACTACAGCTGCGTAGGGCCAGAAGAGTTACCTCCAGTGACCATGTGTGTGTAACTTTGCCATCGCGCCGAATGGCACCGGGGTCTCTCGAGTGAGCTGTCCATCATAGTGTGTAAAGGGCGGGAAGGCGGTCCACACCGTTAGTGTGTGGGGGGGAACGGGGGGCTTCTATGCAAGTTCACATGCCTCCTGTGTACATAAAAGGTAAGACACCGATCAGAGCAGCAGATGAGGAGAAGGAAGCTCCAGGTCACGGGGATTGCGCCTGTGAAAGTCAGGGATGCAAAGGCCTCCATCAAGCATCATAGCTTATTTTCGACTGTAGATATTGGGAGAAAGCACACCTGCCCAGCCTCGACAAAGCGCACAATTTTTTGGGGCTGATTAAGCAGTTACTGAATTTGAGCTTCAACTCGGGCACCTGATTTATCTATATCTGTAAGTGCTTCCTGTTCACGTTTAATTTTTGTGACAGGAGCATCGTGCCAGAATGAATCCTGCGCTGCATATTTGTCCAAGATGACTCCACCGTTTTGTGCGATAACTTTACTCAACTGGAGTACTTTCTACTGGCTAACCAGTAAGTGCTACCTCGTTGGGTAAATGTATAGTGCTTTTCCTGCAATACAGCTGCTTAGGGCCAGAAGAGTTACCTCCAGTGACCATGTGTGTGAACTTTGCCATCGCGTCGAAGGGCGCCGGGGTCCCTCGAGTGAGCTGTACATCATAGTGTGTAAAGAGCGGGAAGACGGTCCACACCGCTAGTGTGGGGGGGGGGAAATGGGGGAGGGGCTTCTATGCAAGTTCACATGCCTCTTGTGTATATAAAAGGTAAGACACCGATCAGAGCAGCAGATGAGGAGAAGGAAACTCCTCGTCACGGGGATTGCGCCCGTGAAAGTCAGGGATGCAAAGGCCTCCATCAAGCATCATAGCTAATTTTCTACGGTAGATATTGGGAGAAAGCACACCTGCCCAGCTTCGACAAATCGCACAATTTTTGGGGGCTGATTAAGGAGTTACTGAAATTGAGCTTCAACTCGGGCACCTGCTTTATCTATATCTGTAAGTGCTTCCTGTTCACGTTTAATTTTTGTGACAGGAGCATCGTGCCAGAATGAATCCTGCACTGCATATTTGTCCAAGATGATGCCACCGTTTTGTGCAATACCTCTACTCAACTGGAGTACTTTCTACTGTCCAACCAGTAAGTGCTACCTCGTTGTGTAATGTAAAGTGCTTTTCCTGCACTACAGCTGCGTATGGCCAGAAGAGTTGCCTCCAGTGACCATGTGTGTGTAACTTTGCCTTCGCGCCGAAGGGCGCCGGGATCCTCGAGTGAGCTGTCCATCATAGTGTGTAAAGGGCGGGAAGGCGGTGCATACCGCTAGTGTGTGGGGGGCAAACGGGGGGCTTCTATGTGAGTTCACATGCCTCCTTTGTGTATAAAAGGTAAGACACCGATCAGAGCAGCAGTGAGGAGAAGGAAGCTCCTGGTCACGGGGATTGCGCCCGTGAAAGTCAGGGATGCAAAGGGCTCCATCAAGCATCATAGCTAATTTTCGACTGTAGATATTGGGAGAAAGCACACCAGCCCAGCTCAACAAAGTGCACAAATTTTTGGGGCGGATTAAGGAGTTACTGAATTTGAGCTTCAACTCGGGCACCTGCTTTATCTATATCTGTAAGTGCTTCCTGTTCACTTTAAATTTTTGTGACAGGAGCATCGTGCCAGAATGAATCCTGCGCTGCATATTTGTCCAAGTTGACGCCACCATTTTGTGTGATACCGCTACTCAAATGGAGTACTTTCTACTGGCTAACCAGAAAGTGCTACCTCATTGGGTAATGTATAGTGCTTTTCCTGCACTACAACTGCGTAGGGCCAGAAGAGTTGCCTCCACTGACCATGTGTGTGTAACTTTGCCAGTGCGCCGAAGGGCACCGGGGTGCCTCGAGTGAGCTGTCCATCATAGTGTGTAAAGGGCGGGAAGACGGTGCACACCGCTAGTGTGTGTGGGGGGGGCGAACGGGGGGGCTTCTATGCGATTTCACATGCCTCTTGTGTGTATGAAAGGTAAGACACTGATCAGAGCAGCAGATGTGGAGAAGGAAGCTCCTGGTTACGGCGTTTGCGCCCGTGAAAGTCAGGGATACAAAGGCCTCCATCAAGCATCATAGCTATTTTTCGACGGTATATATTGGGAGAAAGCACACCTACCCAGCCTCGACAAAGCACACAATATTTTGGGGCCGATTAAGGAGTTACTGAATTTGAGCTTCAACTCGGGCACCTGCTTTATCTATATATGTAAGTGCTTCCTGTTGATGTTTAGTTTTTGTGACAGGAGCCTCGTTGTCTACTTGTAACTATTCTCTGACCCTGCTTCGAGGGTCAGAGCAGGGTCAGAGAATAGTTGCAAGTAGGCAATGAGGTGCCGCTCAGGAAGCACTTACAGGGTTACAAAAAAGGTGCCCAAGTTGAAGTTAATTTCTTTGTAACCATTTTATATAACAGAGAGGATATGCACAAAAGATTATCAAGAGAGCTGTAAATAAGGTAGATGAGCTGGATAGAGCTGCTCTCTTAAATCCTAAAATTAAAGATGATAAGAATGACAATCAAATCAGGTTCATCACAACATATTCCAGCCAAGCCTTTCAGGTATGCAAAATTCTAAAAGAAAACTGGCGTATATTAAAAACAGATCCTATTTTGGACAAATGCCTACATGAAACCCCACAAATAACTTTTAGAAGGGGCATGTCAAAGAAAGATGAATTAAGTCGCAACCAGACAGCAAGGTCTACCAATGAGCGAGGCAAGGCAGTGTCAGGGTTTTCATGTTGCTTGCATTGCAAAGCATGCACTTATATTTTATGTTCTAAAATCAAAGTACCTAACAGTGAAAGGGAATTTGTTATTAGATGAAACTATGACTGTAATACTGAACTGTGTGTATATTGTTTAATCTGCCCTTGCAATAAACTGTATATTGGTAGCACAAAGAAAAAAGCAAAAATGAGGGTCTTGGAACATAAGCGAGCAATAAGAAATAACAATGAGTTATATCCGGTAGCTCGTCATTTCAAGACGTTTCATAATCAGAATGATAAATTGCTGGCATTTGTTGTCTTGGATGCGATCAAACCTCAAATAAGGGGAGGTGACAGAGAACACCAATTAAGAGTATTAGAGTCCAAATTTATCATAGATTTTGAAACTCTAATACCGGTAGGCCCGAGCTCTAGTGAGGAATTGGCAGTCCATCTTGGATAACTGTATTACATCAAAATCAGTGGCTTATTATATGAGACTTCTTGTATATAATCGATGAAAATGTACAGTTTTTAATTGTAAAATACATTCACTTGTTTTTAACTATTTTGCTAATGTATGTGAGCACTTATACTGAGAGTAGTTTTTCTTTTTCATTTTTTTCATTAGGACTGCGCAGTATGTGTATCGGCTATGAATTGATTGCAACCGTCTGTCAAGATTTTGCATTAATTGTAACAAATTACTGAAAAATAGATTTGAATAGTACTCAAATGCAACTTATAGCCCACTGGGGCGTGACTTTGAGTACAACAGCAATGACAGTTTTGAATATGAAAAGTAATTGTAGCCCACTGGGGCGACACTTTTGCACAGTAACTGGGAGAGCAATTGTTTATAACTACTGAGATGTAATAGCCACTACAAGATGGCAATGATTTGCATGTTGTGAAACCTTGCCAGTCCTATGTTTATTTCAATCACTGGGTGTATGTAAATGGGAGTATAAAGTGCAAACTTCACCGTGACCAAGCTTTACGGCGAAACGCGTCGACTTTTGTAACCATTTGTTGCTAATAAACTGATTTTGAAGCATCCCGGAGTGTCCCGACCCTTTCTCAACCCAGGAGGTTTGCAGGAAGCTTGCTGCTAGATATATATATATATATATAAGTATTTATATATATGTGTGTGTGTGCGGTTGTGTGAGTGTGTGTGTGTATATATATATATATATTTTTCACCCAATTTCTTCTTCGCAATGAAGAAAACCGCACACTAAGGTCAGCAGTATTGGTTTTATATTCTTTCAGTAGCAGTGCAATTTCCACACCCAACCACCACCAACGCGTTTCAACCCCCATGGGTCTTGCTCACGGCATGTGAGTCCTTTCTTTGTGTTACCATTTATAGTTCCCCATGTTAGCCTATTAGGAGGCATTATGGGATTTGTAGTTCAGTTCATTTATTTCACCATTAGCGGATTTGGTTTTTAGTCCAAAAGGGCGAGAGTTCTTAGTTGTCATTTTTATTTCCATTTTTATTTTGACTTAGTGTCCAAAAATCGCCAAATGTAATGATTTCGAGTGATGGGGCTTTTATTGTTGATATCTCGATCACAAGGTTTTTGATAGCATTTTTGTGTCTTAATATAGTTGGTATCGCTGTAATTTCCTTTCTTTGTTTATTCGTTATAGGGTTTGTTTAATGTCTGTTGATTAGTATCTCTCGACATTGTCCAATTTCAAGTTTAATGCGCAGTAAAGGCTTAGTGCCCGACAGAGTATGTTGTTAATGTCAATTATTGCTATCCACCTCACGATCGGTTTAATTAGCCCAGATGTACATGTAGGTCCTCATCTGTATTCAAACCATGGGGAATTTTAGTTTTGAATCTGCCGATCATTTTGGATTCAAGTCTCCGTAGTTTGAGAGTCCTGTCACCCCCTCTTTCATTTTTTGGGATGGTCACTAGTCCAAAGAACCTAATATCCTTCCACGATTTCTCTGTGTGGCTTTTGAGATGTTTGGCAATAGCCTAGTTCATGTCATCATTATGGATTGCTCTTAGATGCTCCAGGATGCGTTTCTTTAGGGGACAGATCGTGCTTCCTATATAACGGAGTCCACAGTGGCATTCGATGACATGTACCACATATGTTTTTTCACATGTTATTTTCTCCATGATTGAGAATGGTTTTCTCAAAAAGTCTTTTATCATCCGAGTATTTTTTCCTATTTTACAAGCTTTGCATTTGTTGCAGTGCACAAATCCTTTGTTTTTATCCGTTAGGCAATCTTTTTTTCTTTGTGATGCCATCTGGCTCTTGACTAGTTTATCCTTTAATGAAGGAGCTTTCCCGTATGTAACGTCTGGTATTTCACCGATTTTGTTTTTCAAATCCGGATCTTTTTTTAGGAATCTGATAATTCTCTTTGCTGTAGGTTAGGAGAAGCCTGATTTTATTATCTTGAGTCTTTTTCTCTTTTTTCTGTAGTGTGTTTATTCTGGACACATTCCGAGCTTTATCCTGCCCTTTTTTTACATCCTGGATGTTAGATCCTCTTTGTAGGAATCTTTGTTCAGTTTCATGAAAAGTCTTTTCCATCATGTCTTCATCGGAACAATTGTGTTTCATTCTTATAAATTTGCCATAGGGAATGCTTTTTTTAAGTTGTTTCCGATGGAAACTTTGTCCATGCAAAATAGAGTTTGTTGCAGTTGGTTTTCGAAATACTTTTGTTTTCATCTGGTTGTGCTCAATGTAGACCGTGATATCTAAAAACTGAACTTCCTTGTTACTGATGTTATGAGTGAACCGTAATCCTTCCTTGTTTTTGTTCAGGACAGTTATATAGTTTTCAAATTCACTTTTGCTTCCGCTCCAAATGAGAAACAATTTGTCGATAAATCGCAACCATAGTTCAGTTTTAGCAGTGAACTCCTCATTGTCTTCTCTCCAAGCTGTTTTTTTTTACCACCAACCCATGGTAAGGTTGGCATAGCTTGGAGAAAATGACATTCCCATGGCACAACCACAGATCTGCGTGTAGATTTGGTTGTCAAAAATGAACACATAGTTTCTTAGGCATAATGATATCATTTCTTCTAGCATCCTTGAGTGTTTAAGTTGGTTTACATTACGTTGTTTTAGAAAGTAGCTGATAGCATTCATTCCTACATCAGGGCTTATAGATGTGTAAAGCGATACCACATAGATGGTGGCGTGAAAAAAACTCTCTTGCCAGCCCAAGTTGGGTAGGATTCTCAAAAAATTGCCTGTGTCCTGTATGTAGGAACTTAAGTTCATGACAATAGGATTAAAAAAAGAGTCCACATAGGTGGAGACATTTTCGTAGAGCGCATTGCAGCTTGAAATGATAGGCCTCCCCAGAGGATTTATGAGTGTCTTATGTACTTTCGGAAGAAAGTACATCAGAGGCAAGACCGGACTTTCATTTTTTAGGAATGTTCTTTCATCTTCTGATATTAAGCCATCTTTGTGCCACTTCTTGATTCTGGATTCAAGATCAAGAGTTAGATTGTTAATTGGATTTGTTGGAAGCTTGATGTAATTTTTCTTATCAACCAGTTGTCTTCGTGCTTCCATGATGTAATCTTTTCTGTTCAGAAGGACAATATTGCCCCCCTTGTCCGCCGGTTTTATTATTAGATTAGTATTGTTCATTAAACATGATTGCGCTTGTCTTTCTGATTTGTTCACGTTTTTTTTTCTTTTGATTGATTGTTTTCCTCATTGCTTCTAGATCTGTTACTACTATATCATGAAAGGTATCTATCCTGTTTCCAGAAGTCAGCATCGGACAAAATTTTGATTTAGCTTTGAATCCAGTGAACTGTGTCACATTTGTATTCCTCATCAATTCCTCTAGAACTTGAGAGTCTGTAGTCATTTCGTCATTAGTGATTTCTACCAGATTCATCACTGTTCTCAAGATTGGTAGATCTTCAATGGCCAAGTTACTTGTTGATGATTTGCTCTGTTTGCTGATAGCATTAGTGGATTTGTTGAAAAACTTTGCCAATTTGAATTTTCTTACAAATTTATAGATGTCAATTCGCGTCTCCACATGGTCATGGTGTTGCTCCGGACAGAAAGTGAGTCCTTTATTCAAAACTCTTCGTTCATCAATCGTCAATGCATGATCTGAGAGGTTGATTATCAGATTCTGTTTATGTCTTTTATATTTGTTTGGCTGTTTGTGACCAGTTACTTCCGCATGCGATTCCGCAGTGGATATCCCTTTGATTGTTCCTTTTCCTCTTCGGCTTTTTCGTTTCCTTTTGAAGTTGACCATGAGCCTCTTCCTCTGCCACGTCCCCTTCCTCCGGCCCTCGGTGTCCTCTGATCGATGTACATGAGCTTCATTTCGTCTAAAAAAGAAGGCTTTCCAGATTTATTTGGTCTCTCTTCCTCACTCGGGTTAGATTCAGAATCGCTTGTACCAAAACTAAAATTCGCATTTGGTCCCATTTTTCCCAATTCTATGTCAGGACAGGAGGCTCCGATTATGCTTTCTCATTTCTTTAATGAAATACTCAGCAGCCAATAAAAAACAAAACTACATTTCCCATGAACACCAGGGAATGACCATAGAGATGATGCTATAAAAGGTCCAAACATTAGTCTTTCTTCCTCTTTCTTTGCTGCTCCGCAGCCAGTTAAGTCTCTTTAACTTTATTCTGCTTCAATCGCTGTTATTGCTATTGCTTAATATTGATATTCATACACTTGCCTTGTCTTGCGGCTTTGCTTTTAGTGCGCGGTGCTTGTGTATGGTTCTGGTCCCGGTTCCTCCTGCGGTGTGTACCGGTGTTTGTTTCGTCCGTTGGCGACGTGTTTCTTGGGAGCGTGGGTTCACCTCCCCGCACCTGGCCGTTTGTGGCCGGTTGTTGTTTGTGGAGCGGGAGCAGGGGTCGCCAGCTCACACGGGGAGCGCGAGCGCTCTCGAGCCGGTGTTCAGTAGTGACAGTGTCGCGCATGCGCACTGCCTTATTTCCGGTTTGAGGCTCTTTTTCCTCACGCTGGTTGAGTGAAGGACCGCTTTGACAGCGCTCACGCCCACAGCTCTGAACTTTCGACCCCGTTCGACGCCAGAGCACAGGAAAGTGTTTTGGTTGTTACCTTGTGCATAGGCTCTGCCTAGAGTGATATTTTGTGGCATGCTTGTCTCCCTCCACGTGTACTTGTTTTTTCTTGAGTTTTACCTCAAGTTAGCCTGCCTGGGGTGTTCACTCCCCCTTATTTGTATCTTCGATACTCCATATTGTTTCAGTCATCTTGTGGGCTCTGAATCTTTGCACCCCTGTGCAATGGCAGATTATTATGAGGATGACGATGACTGCTTCTATCATGAGGAAGAAGAGGACACTCTTAAATATGATCTGGTGGAGGAGTTAGATAAGGGTGTGCAGTTGTCTGTCAACAAAGCTCTTGTTCGGGCTATCAATCCCCTGAAGCGCCACCTGAACCAGTATGCGGTGCAACAGGGTTGGTTGCCTCCTTCACAGAAGACCGCGAAATCTTCACATAATCCTCACAAGTCGGAGTTTCAAAGACTGGCGAAGACTTTCAGTACGGAGGCGTCCAAGTCTTCCGTTTCTCGTTTTACTGAGGACTCCGACCATGCTCAAGCCTCTTCTGGTACGGACTCTCCTCCCAAGAAGCGACTCCGCAAGGAGCATTTTGTCGACGCGCCTGAGTGTCCCACCATTTTGAATTTTGAGCCTGAGGACATTGTTCATCCGAACTCCTCGTCGTGGTTGCCTGCTCCGGCAGTGGCCGCTTATTTGGAGGCTCATATTCGTCAGCCTTTTGAGGCGTCGGTTCGGGCCAGGCTCCGTTCCGAATGCCCTAGGCCTGACCTTGCGGACCACCTGACCGAGACCCCTGAGGTGGATCCGATGATGGTCACTTATCTCAAGAAGTATGCGAAGGACCCCAAAAAGGGTCTGGACCATTCCTGGCGGTCCGTCCAGGATAAGTTGCTAGACTTACTTGGTCCCCTGTCCAAGTTTCTGGATTTAGGTTTCAAGGCGAAGGAAGCTTCGGCTCTCGTGGACCCGGATGAGCTCATAGAGTGGGCGCAGAGGGCAGTCTGCCAGCTGGGGAATGTTAACTGAGCAGTTTCTGTGGAACGGTGTAGGTCAATTCTACTCAAATTGGATCCAAAGTTGGCGGAGTTGGCGACTTCGGAGGCAGGTCCTGAGGCACAGGGCCTTTTGTTTGGTCAGCCGTTCCTGAAGGAACTAACGAAATTTGTGTCCGCCTTCAGCGGCATTGATAAAGCCCAAGCCTCCTTACGCCGGGCCATGCGTCCGGTTTTTACCAAGGCCGGACGACAACGGGGACGATCGTTCGGCTGTGGGTCGCAGCAGCAGTCCCAGAGAGGAGCCTCGCAGCAGCGTGGGGGCCACTATGAGTCAGGATACTCCACTCGTGCCAATTTCTACCCGTCACATAAAGGAAAGGGCCAGTACGGAAAGGGCCGATCTGGCGGACAACAAGGCCATTACCAAGATGCCGGCACTACAGGTGAGCCTAATTCAAGCATGCAATGTAATGCTGGGGGGCAGAGTGCAGTTTTTCCTACACAACTGGCGCTTGATCTCCACAGATGCCTGGGTGCTAGAAACCGTACAGGGTTTCAAAATAGAGTTCTATCACCCAGTGCATCAGACCTGTCTTCCCCCTCCTATTCTTTTTTCCCGTCCCGCTCAAGTTTGTCTCTCAGAGGAAATCGAGGTTCTCCTCAAACAAAAGGAGCGATTGTTCCAAACGAACGCCATCCGAAGGGCTTTGTCAGTTCAGTCTTTCTGGTCGAGAAGAAGGGAGGCGGGTCTCGCCTGGTTCTCAACCTGAAAGACTTCAACAGCGGGGTAGTGTACAGGCACTTCAAGATGGAAGGCATACATCTCTTACGGGATCTCCTTCGGGAAGGGGACTGGATGGTCCGTCTGGACCTGAAGGATGCGTACCTATCAATCCCGATTTATGAGCCTCATAGTCGATTCCTCCAGTTTCAATGGCTGGGGCGTTGGTACGAGTATCAGGTTCTCCCATTCGGCCTTTCGTCAGCACCATGGTGCTTCACGAAATTACTGAGGCCAGTTGTGGAACATCTACGTTCACGGGGAGTCTGACTGATCATATATCTGGACGACATTCTCCTTATGGCGGATGGCCCTCTCAGGCTTCTGCAGCATCTGGAGTGGTCCATCGAGCTCTTACAGTCGCTAGGTTTTCTGGTCAATGTTCCGAAGTCGGTTTTGACCCCCTCTCAATCTATAGATTTTCTGGGCTTTCGGATAGACTCTGTGACTTGCCAACTTCTCTTACCAAATCAGAAGCTTCGCTACATCAAGAGGGAATTGACGTCTGTTATTTCCAAACAGACTGTGTCATTGAGGTCATTAGCTCGCGTGGTAGGCCTTCTGGCGTCCTCCATTCAGGCGATTTTTCCGGGTCCTCTACACTACAGAGCGATGCAACGCCTGAAGATTCAGCATCTCCGCAAAGGTCTCCGCTATTCGGATCAGATTCCTCTTTCGGAGGAGGTGCGGGGGGAGATGCAATGGTGGCTGGACCACATGGAGGCCTGGAACGGTCGAGCCCTGTTCGGTTCATCTCCGGAACTGGTGATCGAATCCGACGCCAGTCAATGGGGTTGGGGAGCCCGTTGCGGATCTGTCTCGACGGGGGGACGTTGGTCACCCCAGGAGTTGTCTCTCCACATAAATTGTCTGGAACTCCTTGCGGGTTCCTTTGCGATCAGGTGTTTCTCTCCCCTTCAGACGAATTGTTGCATTCTTCTTCGAATGGACAATGTGTCTGCGGTCCGCTATGTCAACAAGCTGGGCGGGACTCGGTCCAAAGTGTTGGCGGAGATAGCCAAGGATTTTTGGCATTTTTGCCTCCAACGGAAGATCACGGTTATTGCAGAGTATCTTCCGGGTTGCAACAATCAGATTGCGGACCTGCACTCCCGACATCTTCGGGATTTCAGCGACTGGAGGCTTCATCCTCGAGTCTTCCGTGCCATTCTTCGGCAGTGGGGCCAGTGTCACTTGGATCTGTTTGCCTCTCGCCTCAACGCGCAACTTCCCCGGTTTTACAGTTGGAGACCGGATCCCCAGGCTCTGGCCACAGATGCTTTCCTGCAACAGTGGCCATCGACTCTCTGTTATGCGTTTCCCCCATTCCTGATACTTCCCAGGGTGTTGGCCTACACCAAACGGTTTCGGTCAGAGTTGATTCTGATTGCTCCTCTGTGGAGGGCTCAGGCGTGGTTCCCAGTTCTCCTGGAGATGTGTTGCGCGCCTCCTCTCCTTCTTCCCCTGAAGTGGAATCTGTTGCGGGATCCTCTCGGGGAGCCGCATCCCCTCATTCTGGCCGGCTCTCTCCAGTTGCTGGCATGGCGAATCTCGGGGATCGTTGGTCGATCCCGGGCATTTCTGGCGACGCTGCCAAATTCATTAGTAACGCCTGGTCTCACAATATTCACAAGCGATAGAGGGGCCTGGAAGCGCTGATGTGATTGGTGTGTTCAACGGGAGGTTGATCCCGTTTCAGCGGATGTCAGTATGATTATTAATTTTTTGACCTCTTTGGCCACTTCAGGTCTAGCCTATCAAACTGTGAATAGTTTTCGTTCTGCTATTTCTGCTGGTCACGTCCACATTGATGGTAAGCCTGTTGGTGAACATCATTTACTTTCTAAACTACTTAAAGGGATTCGTCTTGCGAAACCTCCTACTCCTAAATATGTTAATTTATGGGACGTTTCTGTTGTCCTGAGGTTTTTGGAAGCCTGGCCTTCGAATCTTTTACTGTCTCGTAAACAATTGTCTGCGAAATTGGCCATGTTACTGTGTCTAGTGTCTTGCAAGCGCGTTTCTGATATCCGCGCCTTAGACCTTGAGGGTCGCAGTTTCACCCCGAGGGTGTTACGTTCACTCTCTCTAGGAGGACTAAGTCTAATACTTCCTCCATTACGTATCCTTCTTTTCCTGATCATCCCAATCTTTGTGTTGTCCAGTGTTTGAAGGATTACGAGGTGAGTACCGCTTCTTTGCGTACGGACATGCAGGGTCAATTGTTGATTGCCTTGCAGAAGCCTTTTCGCCCTGTTACACCGGCCACTCTGGCTCGCTGGGTGCGCTGGCTCATGTCTGAGGCAGGCATTGATGTTTCTGTGTTCGGGGCACATTCTGCGAGAGGGGCAATGGCCTCTAAGGCTTTTTCCATGGGTGTTACTCTATTTGATATTATGAAAGCTGCAGATTGGTCTTCAGACTCTGTTTTCAAAAAGTTTTATTATAAACCTATTGTTAGTGTTGCTTCTGTTGTGGTGGACCAGCTTTGAACAAGCATAATCGGAGCCTCCTGTCCTGACATAGAATTCAAAATTTGCAAACATTCGTGACAAGAATTTTCAATTCTATTAAGGACTAGGAGGCGAGGATTATCCCACCCATTGTTATGACTCTGTTACATTGCTGTACTGTGTATATTTGCATACCTTTGCAGTTGTATGCCTCCTTGTTTTTCCCACCCCTTGATTTGGTTTCTCTCCATTCTTTGGATGTTACGGCTCTGTATCTTTTTCAGGTTCAGACCAGAAATGATCTTGTTGATCTTCTTCGGGAGCCTCCTGAGTTTCCTGCTTCTCGGACCCGAGATTCCTCCTTCCTCTGTTACAAGTTCCTTTGGATTTCGGCAGCGTGCTTGGAACTGTTGTTGCTGCTTTACTTGGGATTGTTTTTCGATGTTGACCTGTTTCCACAAAGAAAGAGGAAGAAAGACTAATGTTTGGACCTTTTATAGCATCATCTCTATGGTCATTCCCTGGTGTTCATGGGAAATGTAGTTTTGTTTTTTATTGGCTGCTGAGCATTTCATTAAAGAAATGAGAAAGCATAATCCTCGCCTCCTAGTCTTAATAGAATTGAAAATTCTTGTCACGAATGTTTGCAAATTTTGAATTGTTGTTTCAATACATCAAATCTTCTAGCAAATGTCAGTATTGCTCAAGTTTCATAATCTACCTCATCTCATTTGAATTTCCTCTGTTTGCGTAATTCTACTTTATGCTCATGTTTGTCTAGATTTTTTTCTATTTCCTTTCCCAACTTTTCGTTATTTCCTTTTTCATGGCTTTCTCTAGTTGCACAAATAATTGTTTAAGATTCTTTGTTCCTGTTTGTACTCTGGGTGTTGCCCCTTCTTTACTTGCAATCGGCGTTCCCTTTTGGAACATTGTTTCAGCCTTTTGTTGTCGTTTTACGGCTCTCGCTTCCATTGCAGTTCCGTATGGGGAAATAATGAATTGAAAAAGCAACCGTTTGCTGCCCACATTCGGTGTTTGTTTTTTGTCGGTGTGTGCACTGAATAAATGCTGTCCTTTTTAACGTTGCAAACTGATATATGTAAATCATTCGCTGTTAAGCTGCGACATCGATTTTTTAATGGAGGCTGTGCCGGTGTCTCCTACCTGGACAGCGAGTTAGCTGTTCGGCGTCCTCCAACTCCGCTCCTCCGAATCACTCCGCCCCGTTGGATTGTCGGCTCGTCTCTGTTTGTTTCAGCGTGTTCCCCCGAATTCTGGTCTACACGCTTGGACTCAGCTTCAACATGTTTCCTCATTGTAAAGCGGATTCCGTACTCTGTCTCAACTTCTGGTAAAATTTTACACGTAGGCGATTATCCTGCCCAGCGTGTTTTCAGTTGTGCTCAGTTCCAGCAATGTTCCGATGTCGGGCGCTTCTGCCTCACACAATTCAAACTGCCCATATTTTCCCAAAATCTTGACAGCCCTCCAGTGGGCCTCAGGTCCTCGTAATCGCTCCCTCAAATCCGGAATCCCTCGCGCTGGAAAGCAACTGCAACCAGTTTGCAGTCTCACAGACCTCCTTCGTTGACAAAGCGGTGCAACTTTCCACGGCTGAAGCAGCCGTGTGTTAATGTTTTCCAACAACCTCCAAGCTTTAGAAGTGCACTCCGCAAGGGATTGGTTCAACAGAGCCTTTATTCAGGAAGCGATTACGTGACCCAAACAATTGAAGTCCCTGATGCGTTTCGGTGTCGCAGGCACCTTAATCAGAGGGCGGGGCAGGTCGGAAACACAGTGTTAGACTGCCACATATATTACCCTTAAAGCATCGGCCCTCTGGTGAACAGCATGCTGGGAGTAGAAGTCCAGATTTTTCCCCTTTGGTGGGGTCTGTTTTCCGCCATCAAATCAAACTGCCCATATTTTCCCAAAATCTTGACAGCCCTCCGGTGAGCCTCAGGTCCTCGTAATCGCTCCCTCAAATCCGGAATCCCTCGCGCTAGAAAGCAACTGCAACCAGTTTTCAGTCTCACAGACCTCCTTAGTTGACAAACCGGTGCAACTTCCAACGGCTGAAGCAGCCGTGCGTTAATGTTTTCCAACAACCTCCAAGCTTTAGAAGTGCACTCCGCAAGGGATTGGTTCAACAGAGCCTTTATTCAGGAAGCGATTACGTGACCCAAACAATTGAAGTCCCTGATGCGTTTCGGTGTCGCAGGCACCCTAATCATAGGGCGGGGCAGGTCGGAAACACAGTGTTAGACTGCCACATATATTACCCTTAAAGCATCGGCCCTCTGGTGAACAGCATGCTGGGAGTAGAAGTCCCGATTCTTCCCCTTTGGTGGGGTCAGTTTTACGCCATCAATTCCAACTGCCCATATATTCCCAAAATCTTGACAGCCCTCCAGTGGGCCTCAGATCCTCGTAATCGCTCCCTCAAATTCGGAATCCCTCGCGCTGGAAAGCAACTGCAACCAGTTTGCAGTCTCACAGGCCTCCTTCGTTGACAAAGCGGTGCAACTTCCTACGGCTAGAGCAGCAATGCGTTACTGTTTTCCAACAACCTCCAAGCTTTAGAAGTGCACTCCGCAAGGGATTGGTTCAACAGAGCCTTTATTCAGGAAGCGATTACGTGACCCAAACAATTGAAGTTCCTGACGCGTTTCGGTGCCGCAGGCACCTTAATCAGAGGGCGGGGCCGGTCGGAAACACAGTGTTAGACTGCCACATATATTACCCTTAAGCATCGGCCCTCTGGTGAACAGCATGCTGGGAGTAGAAGTCCCGATTCTTCCCCTTTGGTGGGTTCCTTTTTCTGCCATCAATTCAAACTGCCCATATTTTCCCAAAATCTTGACAGCCCTCCAGTGGGCCTCAGGTACTCGTAATCCCTCCCTCAAATCTGGAATCCCTCGCGCTGGAAAGCAACTGCAACCAGTTTGCAGTCTCACAGACCTCCTTCATTGACAAAGCGGTGCAACTTCCCACGGCTGGAAATGCCTTGCCTTAATGTTTTCCAACAACCCCCAAGCTTTAGAAGCGCACTCCTCAAGGGATTGGTTCAACAGAGCCTTTATTCAGGAAGCGATTACGTGACCCAAACAATTGAAGTCCCTGACGCGTTTCGGTGCAGCAGGCAACTTAATCATAGGGCGGGGCAGGTCGGAAACACAGTGTTAGACTGCCCCATATATTACCCTTAAGCATCCATCCTCTGGTGAACAGCATGCTGGGAGTAGAAGTCCCGATTCTTCCCCTTTGGTGGGGTCCTTTTTCTGCCATCAATTCAAACTGCCCATATTTTCCCAAAATCTTGACAGCCCTCCAGTGGGCCTCAGGTCCTCGTAATCGCTCCCTCAAATCTGGAATCCCTCGCGCTGGAAAGCAACTGCAACCAGTTTGCAGTCTCACAGACCTCCTTCATTGACAAAGCGGTGCAACTTCCCACGACTGGAGATGCCTTGCCTTAATGTTTTCCAACAACCCCCAAGCTTTAGAAGCGCACTCCTCAAGGGATTGGTTCAACAGAGCCTTTATTCAGGAAGCGATTACGTGACCCAAACAATTGAAGTCCCTGACGCGTTTCGGTGCAGCAGGCAACTTAATCATAGGGCGGGGCAGGTCGGAAACACAGTGTTAGACTGCCCCATATATTACCCTTAAGCATCCATCCTCTGGTGAACAGCATGCTGGGAGTAGAAGTCCTGATTCTTCCCCTTTGGTGGGGTCCGTTTTCCACCATCAATTCAAACTGCCCATATTTTCCCAAAATCTTGACAGCCCTCCAGTGGGCCTCAGGTCCTCGTAATCGCTCCCTCAAATCCGGAATCCCTATCGCTGGAAAGCAACTGCAACCAGTTTGCAGTCTCAGAGACCTCCTTCTTTGACAACGCGGTGCAACGTCCCACGGCTGGAGCAGCCGTGCAATATTGTTTTCCAACAACCCCCAAGCTTTAGAAGTGCACTCCGCAAGGGATTGGTTCAACAGATCCTTTATTCGGGAAGCGATTACGTGACCCAAACAATTGAAGTACCTGACGAGTTTCGGGGCCACAGGCACCTTAATCATAGGGCGGGGCAGGTCAGAAACACAGTGCACTGCGAACTGAATTGCAGTGGTTTAACAGCGCGGAGGTGTTTGAAATTGGGGAACTGGAAAAGAGATTTGTTGCCCACTGGAGGGTTTTAAAACATTTATAAACATTGGGAGCATGAAAGACTTGTGAAAACCGGGACCCCACCGATGGGGAAGAATTGGCTCTAAGAAAAGTCATGGTGAATTCTGGGTTTTCGCTCTCTCCCATCCTAAGAGTAAGGTGCCAGGTGCACTGAAACGCATCAGGAAAGTAATTATTTCAGACTCTGTTTCCGGTTTCATGAATAAAAGACTCTTGTTAAACCACCCTCTGTTAGGAGTGTGTCCTCAAAGCTTGGAGGCTTTTGTTGGTGAATATATATATATATATATATATATATATATATATATATATATATATATATATATATATATATATATATATATATATATTCAATGAAAAAACCATAGGTTTCAGCCCATATATAGTTAGGGGTTAGCATTTACAAAACCTTGAAAATTCACTGAAAAAACCATAGGTTATAGACCATTTATAGTTAGGGATTAGCATTTACAAAACCTTATTTTACTCGCATAAAACCATTGAAATTCGCATATATAGTTAGTTGCGCTAACTATATATCGCGCACCCGCAATCCACTGCTGATGATGTCACATATTACATCATTCATGACATGGTCAGTGACATCACTGATGACATCACTGATGACATCTCAAATGACATCACTGATGACATCTCAAATGACATCACTGATGACATCAATGATGACATCTTAAATGACATCACTGATGACATCACTGATGACATCTCATTTGACATTACTGATCACATCACTGATGACATCATTTCAATGGTTTTTTAATAGCAAATATCAAAAGCTGTCAAATGTCAAGTACGTGATAGGTAAAAAAAATTTCGTGTTTATGCACGCTGATGTGCTTTGAACGCTGCCCCCCCCCTCTTTTCTCTTAGAAGTACTCTCTCTTTGCAGATAGTGAAGGGTAGTTAACGCAGGCCTTTGCCCCCATTGTAATCCGTCGTGCCTGCTTGTCTCTCCATTTGATTGATTGTTATCCAAGCATTTACTATTTTAGAATTTATTCTCTTTGGTTCATTCTCTATTTACTAACAAGCACAAAGCCGCAATACTCTGTTTAGTCTTTGCAGATAGTGAAAAATCGTGTAAAAAAAAAAAAAAATCGAGCAAAATCAGTAGGCCACTAATGGGATCTCTTTTTGACCTCGCTAAAATAGAAACATTAGGAACAACCCTTCATGAGAAATACGAAACTAGTGAGATGAACTGAGCTCCACACCATGATGGCTGCAAGACAGCTCGGCTCCGCCACCCACCCCGTCCAAAATAACGATAAACTCTATGCAAATATTATAAATATATACAACACACCAGCAAAGTAACAGGGTAAAACATTTTATTAAATAACTATTTACATAACTATTTTATACTTTTTGTTGCCTGATCCGGCTAGCTCAATCGATCGAGCATGAAACTCATGCACTCTGATAGCAAGTGTTGCTGCTAATGCTATGCAAACAAAAACTGGTTTTCAGTTTGTACATTCTTCAAGATTTTTCATCCAAGGCTGGTTGAGAGTTTGTAGAACGATGGCTTCAGATTTTCAACATACGGTGTGGTGGCGCGGACTGGGAGGGTGCGCTTGACTTCTGCCCCCTCCCCAAGTCGTGTTGCCCTGGCGTGGCCTAAGATCGCCCCCGACATAGGCGGCCGGCTCCCGGGGTCCGGCGGAACTTTTTGCCTTTTGATGACTCTTCCATTCTGGACCTTATCCCACAATCCGTTTGACCTGAAGACACGCTGTAGTGGGGCGCCCCTTTACCGTTTCAGTTGCCATTCCGCCCGCTTTTGCTACACTGTGCCTCTTCCGCCATTCAGCTGTTTACCGCCCGCTCTTGCGACTACAGCGTCTCGCTCACCATGTAGTTGAGTTGCTCCCGCTCTTGCGATGCAGCTATAGGCGGCTGCCACAGGACTCTCAAAATGGTGGCCGCCTCTTCAGATTTGGGTGTGGTCCACTAAAATGGCCATGGGACACCTTGGAACTCGGACGCTTGTCTGCTAGGGCTTGGGCCCCATTCTCGAAAGCGTCCACTGAGCCTTGAAGATTCTACAAAAGTCTTGGGGGCCCCCGACTCCCGCAGGCTTCTAGTGGGGAGCGGCTGCCATGATTGCTCGTGGAATGGCCACGACTGAGATACGAGATAGTGGTAATCTCATGCTAACGCCAGCTTCAGTCTGAAACATCCAGAAACACTGTAGACTACCAATTCGATCAGTTCCGGTAGCGCCCCAACGTGACCCGGTAGGGAAGAACTTGCCCTCCCCTCTTTGACTGATGGTTCTTGTTGCCTGTCCCTTCTGTTGCCATTTAACAGAAGTTTTTAGACTGCTGAAAGGGGTTGTGTTCCGACCGCTGGTTGGTGGAGACATTTTGACTTTATTCTGGACCTACGTTGTCGCGTAATGCGTTATATGACACGCTGCGTTAGCGCACCCGGAAGTACTCCAGTGCGCGAAGCGCAGCTTCCCGGAAGGGATCCGGGGCGCGGCACGCAGCGCGTAACGTAAGCATAACAGGTCATGTGATGTGTTAATAAAACTTTTCATTGGTTCATTTTACTTTTGTTATTCTAATGATGAAAGGCTTGGTCATATGACCTAAAAATTATGCTTTTTATTGCTTTCGAACATTATTTTTTCTTAAACATATATGTTATAATGTTCCAGGCTAATGTATTTTCCCGGAAAATTTACAACTGTCCTGCAAGTAAAATATATTCCTTTTTCTAGAAAAAGGGCGTTTCTTCGTCCCATGACGGAGCCGTTGAGCAAAAGATGCTCGGCCTGCTGTCTTAGTCGCCGATACGCCTGAATATCAGATTCTTATCGATCACTTTATGTTGCAGGAGTAGAAAACACAACAGCCCTTGACCATTTATCTTTACAGCATTCCGCATATTATACCTTTTATCCGTCATGTAATTGGACTGGTTTATTTCACTTGCCTTTTACTGATTCGAAAACAGTGACTAAAATTAAAAACTTTACCAATGTTAATACTACTACCATGTTTTGTTTTAAAAACCTTTATTGTGAAAATGTCAGTATACAAATACGGGCCTATAACCACGTGGGCCGGCCACGGAGCAAACTAGAATCGCATATGATGAGGAGACATTTACACTGTAGAGGAACGCAACGAGCGGGCCATTAGGTTGCAAGAACTAAGGTGTCTAACAGTTGCGGAATCGGTGGACGTACATTTTGTAATTAAAATACGACAGGGCCACTTACAATAACATTTTCTAGATATACATTTGCGGGCAAGTACCATGGGTGACGTTAATTCGAACTTTCAATAGTACAGTAATCAATAACACATCAGAACTTAATATCAATAGGGATGTCAAAATATTCAATCAATTCTCGTTCCCGCCCGCCATGTGCTTCAAAACTGCATACGTATCTCGTGATATCAAGGTTGTGCAACCAGTACACAACAAGGAGATACGAGTCCCATTTATACCGGCGCCAGTTTGGGCGAGGCCGGGCAGATCCAGGATATAGTCAAAATGTCTCCACCAACCAGCAGTCGGACCAGAACCCCTTTCGGCAGTCAAAAAAGGTTCAGTTAAATGACAACAGAAGAGATAGGCAACAAGAACTAACAGTCAAAAGAGGGGAGGGCAAGATCTAAAGCCATTGTTCTACAAACTCTCAAACAGACTTGGATGGAAAAATCCTGAAGAATGTACAAACTGAAAACCATTTTTTGTCTGTATAGCATCACCAGTAACGCTTGAGTCTGCTTTGTGTGAAGCCGCCATTTTGATTCAATCAATAGCGTCCCCCTGCACACATTCAGGGACCTGGTCGTGTCTAAAGGTCAAACGGATTGTGGGACAAGATGCAGAAAGGAAAAGGAAAAAAGTTCCCCCGGACCATGGGAGCCGGCCGCCTATGTCATGGGCGATCTTTGGCCACACCAGGGCAATAGTGAAGCTGCAGCAGGTGCAAAAAAGCTTCAGACAGTGTTACAAGCGCTGCTCAGAACTCTCAACTATGACACCACCTCCGTGCCATCCGGATCTTGGCGCCTTGTGCTGGTTCCGACCTATTCACACATCGGTCCGCTACTGACACCACCTCATAGGCCAACGGGACACCCCACGCCGACTTTCGGCGCAGCATTGTAGGATGGCCACACCAGTGCGGCAACTTGCTAGACACCACCTCGGTGCCATCCAGATCTCGGCGCGTTGTGCTTCCTTCGGCCTACTGTAGCCGCAAGTGCGGACGCAACTCAACTGGATAGCGAGTGAAACACCAAGGGGCGCCCCACTGCAGCCGAGGAGCCTCCATCTTGGGGGCGACGCACAGCATCACATTGCTTTCTCAAACAGCCCCCACTGACAGACGCGACCTCACAGGTCAACGGGGCGCCCCATGCCGACTTTCGGCGCAGCATTGTAGGATGGCCACACCAGTGCGGCAACTTGCTGGACACCACCTCGGTGCCATCCGGATCTTGGAGCGTTGTGCTGCCTTCGGCCTACTGTAGCAGCAAGTGCGGGCGCAACTCTGCTGGACGGCGAGTGAAACGGTAAGGGGCGCCGCACTGCACATCAGGTGCCTCCATCTGGGGAGGTGAGAGAGGCCAGTTTGCGCCACCTCCCCCCCCCCCCCAGGCACCCCACGCCGACTTTCGGCGCAGCATTGCAGGTTGGCCACACCAGTGCAACTTGCTGGACACCACCTCAGTGCCATCCGGATCTCGGCACGTTGTGCTGCCTTCGGCCTATTCGCACATCGGTCCGCTACTGACGCCGCCTCACGTGCCAACGGATTTTCTACGCTTTTTATAGCAGTGCGTAACGTAAGCATAACAGGTCATGTGACTTCTTTATAAAACTTTTCATTCGTTCATTTTACTTTTGGTTTCCTAATGATGGAAGGCTTGATCATATGACCTAAAAATAACACTTTTCATTGGATTAAAACATTTTTTTTTCCCAAACGATGAAAGCCCCACCTTGTTTCTAGATGTTTCAGACTGAAGCTGCCATCAGCCTGAGAGCACCACCATCTCGTGGCTCCGTCGTGGTCATTCCGCGAGCAATCATGGCAGCCGCTCCCCACCGGAAGCCTGCAGGAGTCGGGAGCCCCCAAGACTTTTGTAAAATCTTCAAGGCTCAGGGGACGTCCGAGTTCCAAGGTGTCCCAGGGCCATTTTAGTGGACCAGGCCCAAATACGAAGAGCCGTCCGCCATTTTAAGAGTCCTGTGGCAGCCGCCTATCGCTGCACCGCAAGAGTGGGCGCAACTCAACTACATGGTGAGCGAGACGCTGTAGCCGCAAGAGCGGGCGATAAACAGCTGAATGGAGGATGAGGCACAGTGTAGCAAAAGCGGGCGGAATGGCAACTGAAACGGTAAAGGGGCGCCCCAGTACAGCAGACGAGCCTCCACCTGGGGAGACCCGTTCACGCCGCCTCCCCCCCCCCCCCGGGGCGCCCCACGCCGTTTTTCGGAGCAGCATTGTAGGATGCCAAAACCAGTGCGACAACTTACTGGACATCACCTGGGTGCCATCCACATCTCAGCGCGTTCTGCTGCCTTGGGACTATTTGCACAACAGACCGCTACTGATGAGGCCTCCCCGCGCACCCCCCGGGACGCCCCACGCCGTTTTTCGGAGCTGCATTGTAGGATACCAAAAACCAGTGCGGCACCCAGGTAACATCACCTGGGTGCCGTCCAGAACTCAGCACGTTGTGCTACCTTGGGACTATTCGCACAAAACACAGCTACTGACCATTGTTGCTTCTTTTTTCAAAATTTTTTTTAAATGTATTTACTGTTTTTGTTGCGTTCTATATATTTATAAGTTATTAAAGTGTTATAATCCTACTTTGTTGGAGTGCTATATATTTTTAATGTGACACATATTTGTAAAAACTTTGATGTACAAAGAGGCATCCCTGGAATCTTACGCTTCAGGCTCGGTCCCACACACCCTCACAGTGAGAATCCCCTCCCCAAGCACAATACAGGATGGTTATCAGATAGTAGGAATGCGTGTGGTGTGACGGATCCCATCGGGTGGGGGCCTTGATCTACTGTAACTCCTTTGAAGAGGGGTGATTCTCTACAGCTGTGGCCATAAAGTACATCTGCAGGGCTAGGTGATAGCCTGGGACCGGCCTGGACAATCGGACACAGAGGAAGAGGAGTGTCAGAGGGTGCGGTAGTGAATAGGGTGAAAGGGTGGTGTCGGGCGGGCACAGAGTGTGATTCTCAGGGAAGAGCAGCGCACATGGGAGGAGGTTTCTGGCCCATGCATGAGAGAGAGAGCGGGGGTGACCAGTGCGTGGGGGAGATGCTTGCGAGGGTGGGGAGCCATGCTGAGGATCAGCGGCGTGCAGAGAGTGGGTCTGGTCAAAATGGCTGCCGTGCTCAACAAAAGTGTGGCATTGCAAAAAAGACAAGATGGCGCAGACAATGTTTATCAATAAGGATTAATTTATAACAATTATTTTTAACAAAATATTTACTCGCAGTGACAAAATGGCGGTCAACAGTTCCTGATTTCCATTGAATCGAACATTAACAGACGTCACGCAGCAAAAAAAAAACGCTCATGCACAGCCGCTGGAAGACATGTATCAACATATATGAGCCTCCTCAGCCACCCTCAGAAAACAAAAGGGGTCAGGATACGTCTCCCGTACCCCCTTATACCTAGTAATTTAATGAAATCGATACACAAAATGGCGAATTCACGTTTCGCTACCAGTTTGCGACCCGGTTCGCGAACCGAGAAGCGCTTCTACCGCGAAAAATCAAATTTTTATTATTTGCCCCACGGGACCCTTTAATAACCCCAACATCATTCCTAGGGGGTCAAGAGGGGTCTACCTAGCCCCCTTTCATTAAATTCCCCCTTCGTTTTTCTCCTCCTCTTGTCTCTCAATCCTACCGACAGACAAGATGGCGGCCGCACCGGACAGTTTAGAATGTTGACAGACACCGGAGAGCCAATCAGCTTCGCTACGCAAAGCTCCGTTACGCGAAAAGTACGCGATCTGGAGCGCTATCTGGGACGCTGTCACAGATATATCTGTTTTTTAAACGTTAATTTCTCAAAATCCACTGGAGCACATATATTGAGACCCAGCAAAGGCACATCGGGCTAACAGTCCCTACAATTTTGCCAAGTTTCGTGCAAATCCATTCAGCCGTTCGAGCTCAAAGGGAGGCCAAACGCCCTATGGAAATTAACATGGGAAAAACGCGTTTTGGGACCCCCCTTTTTTCTCGGCCCCCCCTTGACGAACCCCCCCCAAATTTTCAGGGGCTGCTCAGAAACAAAATGTGCCATTTTCCTGAAAATTTTAGCCGATTCCGTCCAAAAAAGCCAAAGTTATTAGACATAGAATTTTCAATAGTTCCATGGAGAAATAATCCTAACTATATATACCTACTGGCTATCGCCAGTAGGTAATATATATATATATATATATATTATATATATATATATATATATATATATATATATATACTAGCAGCCCATCCCGACGTTGTCATGGTATGAATTGCTGCCGGCCAGTAGTATATTGTTTTGTAGGATTGCGTTTTGATAGCATTTCTTATCTGTAACAGGCCTGTGAAACGCTCCGATTCACAGTGCACTGCTGATGCACTTAAGAGTGCGCGTTCAGTAGTGTGTGAACTTGAGTTTCCCTACTTTATTTTTCATTGCAATATTATATAGCTCGAACTCGACAACATGGCATGAGCATAATTTACATTACAGAAGAACACATTAATTTGTGGTAGGCACGGGGAGACAAAGCGATTTGCCTGGAATCCCAGGATCTTAAGCTGATGCCGAGATTCTAACGTAGCTCCCCAGCTCTAAAGTTCGCAATTCTAGAATTTGTGGCGGGAGGTGTGTCTAAAAGTGTATGTCGGTGCTGGCCATCAATGAGAGAGACCTAAGCATTTTTCAAATGGGTGGTGAAATAATATGAGTATGTTGCTGGAGATGTGGGCCCCGTGCCACCAATGTACTTACCGGGGGAGGGTAAACTCCCATTATTCCGCAACTTTCTTTCCGCATACCATCACTCCACATACTTTCATTACGAAAGTACCATGACTCCGCAATGCCATTATAAAGCATGGAATTACATTTTATATGCTTTTTCCACGCATACATTTACAACACAATTCGTTGTAAATGCATGAATGGTAAAAGCATGTTTTTTTTAATGTTTGGATAAGGTAACTATGGGTATAGGGGTATATGTTTTGGGGTACTGAGGTATATGTTTTTGGGTGTCTGGGTATTTTAAGGGTTCAGATATAGTTTTGGGTTATGGGGTACAGGGGTAGTTTTAGGGGTTAGGGATAGGTATGGGTTTGGGGGTATAGGGGTATTTTTAAGGTTCAGGGGTAGGCTTGGGTTTTGGGGTACAAGGGTATTTTTAGGGTTCAGGGCTAGGTTTGGGAGTACAGGGGTATTTTTAGGGTTCAGAGCTAGGTTTGGGTTTTGGGGTACAAGGGTATTTTAGGGTTCAGGGGTAGGTTTGAGTTTTGGGGTACAGGGATATTTTTAGGGTTCAGGGCTATGTTAGGGTTTGGGGGTACAGGGGTATTTTTAGGCTTCAGGGCTAGGTTTGGGTTTTGGGGTACAGGGGTATTTTAGGGTTCAGGGGTAGGTTTGGGTTTTTGGGTACAAGGGTATTTTTAGGGTTCAGGGCTAGGTTTGGGTTTTGGGGTACAGGGTATATTTATAGGGTTAAGAATGGTTAGTGTTTAAAGGTGTTGGGGTATTTTAAGGAGTAAGGGTGGGTTTTGGTTATGGGGTGCAGGGGTAGTTAAAGGGAGCAGGGTGGGATTAGCACATGATATGAGACATGGCATGAAGGGCAGAACGTACCACACGCCCCCAGCGTTTGTCACGCCCCAGCACACGCCAACAGCACACCACAGACACGCCCACAAGGGACTACTTTGTTGGCACGGTTCTTTTACCTTTTACCTTTTAAATGTTTATGGTGGGTGTCTGCATAGCCTATGTCCTTCTGCTGCAACTTCCCTTTCCAAAGCAGTATTGGGTGTTGTGGCTCCTGAGATATATATATATATATATATATATATATATATATATATATATATATATATATATATATATATATATATATATATATATATATATATATATATATATATATATATCAAGTACCACTTGCCCTCTGCATTGGGAAGGCACACTGCAGTGCTCGGCCATCCAGCTATAATGTGCTTCCTGCTTTCTCCTCTCTGGTGGTTAATAAGTTTTGCCGACGCGTTTCTGGGCACCACGCCGCTTCTTCATGGGCTCGGAAAAAAGCACACCTGATTCCTGCATGCGTTAGCTTTATTCAGCAGTATATTTTCCAAAGCATTGTGGGATTTTGAGTTCTGCATTCGGGTTTGTTTCTTTGCACTCTTCGAGTGTGCCTGTAAATTCCAAATTAAAAGTTCATTATTGACTCTGAGTGAGTTCCAGAGGAATACAGGCAGGAATATATGCATTGATGAGCAGTGCGCTGTGTTTTGTTCTGAAAAGTTCTGAACTGACAGCCTCTTACAGCCCGTGGGTGGCGTATCCTCAGGCTGCAGATGGTGCTCTTCCCCACGGCCGGGCCGCCGCGTAGACATCAAGTACCACTTGCCCTCTGCATTGGGAAGGCACACTGCAGTGCTCGGCCATCCAGCTATAATGTGCTTCCTGCTTTCTCCTCTCTGGTGGTTAATAAGTTTTGCCGACGCGTTTCTGGGCACCACGCCCCTTCTTCATGGGCTCGGAAAAAAGCACACCTGATTCCTGCATGCGTTAGCTTTATTCAGCAGTATATTTTCTAAAGCATTGTGGGATTTTGAGTTCTGCATTCGGGTCTGTTTCTTTGCAGTTTTCGAGTGTGCCTGTAAATTCCAAATTAAAAGTTCATTATTGACTCTGAGTGAGTTCCAGAGGAATACAGGCAGGAATATATGCATTGATGAGCAGTGCGCTGTGTTTTGTTCGGAAAAGTTCTGAACTGACAGCCTCTTACAGCCCGTGGGTGGCGTATCCTCAGGCTGCAGATGGTGCTCTTCCCCACGGCCGGGCCGCCGCGTAGACATCAAGTACCACTTGCCCTCTGCATTGGGAAGGCACACTGCAGTGCTCGGCCATCCAGTTTAATGTGCTTCCTGCTTTCTCCTCTCTGGTGGTTAATAAGTTTTGCCGACGCGTTTCTGGGCACCACGCCCCTTCTTCATGGGCTCGGAAAAAAGCACACCTGATTCCTGCATGCGTTAGCTTTATTCAGCAGTATATTTTCCAAAGCATTGTGGGATTTTGAGTTCTGCATTCGGGTTTGTTTCTTTGCAGTCTTCGAGTGTGCCTGTAAATTCCAAATTAAAAGTTCATTATTGACTCTGAGTGAGTTCCAGAGGAATACAGGCAGGAATATATGCATTGATGAGCAGTGCGCTGTGTTTTGTTCGGAAAAGTTCTGAACTGACAGCCTCTTACAGCCCGTGGGTGGCGTATCCTCAGGCTGCAGATGGTGCTCTTCCCCACGGCCGGGCCGCCGCGTAGACATCAAGTACCACTTGCCCTCTGCTTTGGGAAGGCACACTGCAGTGCTCGGCCATCCAGCTATAATGTGCTTCCTGCTTTCTCCTCTCTGGTGGTTAATAAGTTTTGCCGACGCGTTTCTGGGCACCACGCCCCTTCTTCATGGGCTCGGAAAAAAGCACACCTGATTCCTGCATGCGTTAGAAACGCGTCGGCAAAACTTATTAACCACCAGAGAGGAGAAAGCAGGAAGCACATTATAGCTGGATGGCCGAGCACTGCAGTGTGCCTTCCCAATGCAGAGGGCAAGTGGTACTTGATATATATATATATATATATATATATATATATATATATATATATATATGTATATATATATATATATATATATATATATATATATATATGACGTCCACAATGCTGCTTGAACGAGCCTCGACCAACCAACGCTGATGCTGTCGGTAGTAGCAGCCCCTACCTCGATACCAAGGTTAAAGAGTGCACAATAAAGGATTTGTGCAAGATTTCCTAGTGTGCCGTCTCTGTGTCCTTCGAAATCGGTGGGATCCAGTACCTGATAGATATATATATATATATATATATATATATATATATATATATATATATATATATATATATATATATATATATATATATATATATATATATATATATATAAGCTCCTGAATCTCCCTCCCGTCTTGGAAAGAGGATGAAAAGCACTCCAGGTTTAACAGCGATTTTATTATTCACAAGGCAACAACGATGACAAACGCGTTTCGGACAATAGTCCTTCCTCAGTGTCCTATATATATATATGTAAAATCAGTAAGTAATGAATGTTTTGTTTAATTATTTATTGAATGGTATTTATATATTTACATACTTAATAGAACATGTTACATATGCATTTATTTATCTATCCATTTCATAAATATCATGCACTGATGATGTCAAATCGACAAAGAAAATTTTTTACATTAGCATTTATTGCAAGTGTTGTATTAAAGTATGCCTGTGAAAACTATTGGGGGTCAGCAATACCTCTTTTATTTCTATGGTCATCCTGTTGGTAAAATGCACTGGTCACTGTAAATAATCATCCAGTGTTAAATATGTTAAAACAACATAGTACTTAAAGAACTGTCTCAGCTGAATACCCGTCATGTGATCAAGTCCCCTGGGAGGGACAAAACGCGTCATGGCTGCTGCAATCTTTTGGGATGAAAAATAAATATTGCAGTATGACGAACTTCAGTGTTCCGTCCTCTTTCTTTATGTTTAGGAGATTGGCGGAACAATAAGGAGTTTGTTTGGATATTCAGAAGATGGTTTTGACTACTCCAGCTTCAAACACGGACCCCTCTGAGACTTGGGCTTATATGTTACAAAGGAGCCATGACTTTGCGACGAACTGTGAAGACAATCCGGAAGGATTAACAACATTCCAGCCCCCTAATGGAGCAGTCAAACACAGGAGTGGAAAGCTACAATTTCACCACTATCCAGGTAGGTGAGTGCGAGTCGGAGGATGCGTTAAGCGCTGAATCGGTAGTGAGCGGAAGGCAGGTGAGCCCCGGAAACTAACTCCGGTTTGGGATTAGAGTAGAATCGGCAGCAAGGATCAAGTGGGCATTAGGTTTCAACTTAAAGGCCTTGGCTGACAAAATTGCACAACAAACATTTATTTATTATTTATTTATTAATACAATTTATAGAGCGCATACATTTGCCCTTGGGCGTCTTGGCGCTAAGATTACTACAAAGGATCACTGAGTGATAGCAGCGTTTAGGCAGAAGAGTCATTACTGGTTGAACAACCATTTCTTCACCAGTTTCCTAAACTGGAGGAGAGATTGCGCCGATCGGATGGTCAGTGGGAGCGAATTCCAGAGTCTGGCTGCAGACACTGTAAAGCGCCTGTCTCCCCAAGTAACCGTTCTGGTACGGGGTACTGCTAACTGATGTAACTGCATCGATCTCAGTTGTCTTGACGGACAGTAGATGGAAAGCTGCTCTTGCAGAAACCTTGGGCCTTGGTTGTGAGTAGCTTTGAAAGTTAGACAAAGTGATTTGAATTTAATACGGTTTTTATTTTGTTAGCCAGTGGTAACTCTTAATTATTTAACTCCCAGATCAGTAATGGCAGCTGACGCACTAAAAGAGAGGGAGGAGGTGGCGGCAGCATTGTTTAATGATGAAACAGCACCTAATATGGACTCAATTTCCCATAATCCACCAACCAATACGAGAAATCCTGGGATTAAGGACAAAAACAAACAACTAGAAAAAGCGATGCACGCAGAACAAACGAAAGACATACAGAAATACTTTACACAACTCAATCGGGCGAAACCTAGTGCCACGTATGAAATCAATGAGGGAACCAGCACACAGTCATATGAGGATCAGGCGGAGGGGTCAGCACGCAATGATTTGGAAAAACAGCTAGTCAGGGACCTACAAGAATTAATAAACAAAGACACAACCTTGAGTCCAAATTCCGAAACAATGGTATCACCTACTGGTATATACAATCCAACTCAAACATCATTCGAACCTCCTTCCACTTTTTACCCTTTGATGCTAAAGGACACGATTGATGCATTTCAACAACAAGTCGTCAGTAGCGTAAAGAACCTCAATTGAAAATTACAGGGCAAAAGTAAAAATATTAACTGGGTAGGCCACTCGTTTAAGTCTCTGGTTGGTGACTGTGTGGTCTTAAGCTTCAGGTCACCCGTCTTGGTTCGTCATATCCTAGAGTTGGCTGGCACTTCCCACCTGCAGCAGAGGGAATTAGATTACTCCCACTTGGGTTTTTCTATAACCGTTGGACTACACCCAGTAATAGGGATGCACGGGCCCACCAAGGGGCCTTTAACAGGCTAGACTTCCCTATCCAGACCAGCAATCGCTTCGAGCTGCTGTCAACTCTTGAAGACATAGACTGACTGAGAGGGAGTGTTACTGTAAAGCAGGCAATAGATAGAGAGGTTAATATGACGGTAATGGAGAATCCATCAACTGGCACCAATAGTATACAGGGAAGTGGGTGTGTCTCCTCCCGGAAAACATCGATAAATGGTCCAGGGAGTGTTTGTACGGGAAGTGAACTGTGGGTTACTCCCGCTGTTCTTGAGATTCAACCTCTTATAACCACACGCATTTTAGACCACCCACCAACTATGGAACCTAATACAAATGATAATAAAGGATAATTACGCACTTATATAGCGAACGACTACCCGGAGGCATCTTGGCACTTGTACGAATAACGCCGAGGAACCCTTCCTGGCCTTTCCCTGTGAGGAGCCCACTCCTGGGCACCCCCAAGGTGAAGTCAGGCATCCTCAGCGTTGTTGGGGCCATTGTAGAGATTAAGCAAGCTATTGCCCGGAGGTGCAGAGTGGGGCTCATGATCAGAATGGGCCCCAAGGCGAGAATTATCAGGTCCGAGGAAATTGAGCCCGAGACCCGCCGAGGCAGGAATTGAACCCTCGTCCCGGCGAGACTACTGCATCAGGGTCTGCCGCTCTAACCATTGAGCCACACTTCTCTACGATATACTGACCTCTACTGGGAATATTGGCCCTTGTCCCGTGAGGCAGGTTTTGACACTTTCCTCCTGGAATATTGGAGGCCTTGAAGCGAAAACTGTGTCACCTGATTGGTGTACGTAGATAGAGGGCATGGATGTATGGGCATTCCAGGAGACATGGTCTGTAGAAGGAGATTTTCATGCAGGCTATTTAAACATTTTTAAGGCAAGCATAAGGGGCGAAAGAGGAAGACCAGTAGGATGGTTGACTTGTTGGGTCCGTCAATCTGAGGGTGTAAGGATAGATGAGGTTTACATTGATAGTCCTGATATTTTGGCCATAAGGGTCAGTTCAACAAAGGGCCTCAACATAACCATTTATAATGTGTATTCGAGGGTACAAACCTGGTTGCAGGAGCTCGAGTGTCATCGCAATCCTAGAAAACCATCTGTCTCAGGACGCTAATACTAGTAGACAGATTATTGCTGGTGATTTTGACACCACCTTCGAACCCCTGGGCTTTGAAGACGGAAGGCTTAGTGTAGATATAGATGCAGTATGGGGTATCCCCCCTTTGGATCTTAATCCCATAAGGAAATGGTCTGAGGCCGCCCTCCAACTGAAGGGGCTGTGCTTGGAATGTGGCCTGAGGGCGGTTAATGGTAGGATGAAGTCTGATAGACATGGAGCCCTGACCTTTGATAATGGTAGGTTTGACAGCCGCATTGATTATATATTGGTCAATGTGGAACTGTGGCCGCTAGTCCTAGATATGGCAGTACAGAGTAGACCTGAAAGTGATCACAATCCTCTGGTTTGTAAAACGTATGAGAAAAGTTTCTCTTGCTCTCCCCTGTTGGAAGAAGTTAGCTGCCCTAATATATTAACTACTTCTAATGACCTAGGAAGGGTTCGGTGGCCGCAGATAGCTGCCAATGAAAAGGATGTCTTACAGATCAGGGCTATGATTTCAAGGTCCTTGGACAAACTTTTGGTCTTCGAGTCCCAGGAAGTGCTAAATGCCACCATACTGGGAGTACATAATGAACTATTTAGTGGGCTGAAAGGGTTTTTTATCAAAACCAACCAGCGTAAAAAATCAGCCTGCCGAAGCCAAGTTCATGGTATTATAACATGTGCAGAATTGCTCATAAAGGACTGGTTGAAGCTATAAAATCGAGGTCTCAAGGAACAATCAAGCAGTGCAGAGCTAATTACAAATCAGCGCTAAGACAAGCTAAGAGAGAATGGGATGAGAACCGCTGGAAGGATTTGTTAAATGCCTGTCATGGGAGGAATATGGTCCAATTTTGGGAATTACTCAAGTGGGGGAATAGCCCGCAGGCTAAAACCCCGAGTAATCACTTTGAGCCTCAGCACCTGGTATCCTTTTTTGAAGCACAGTTTAGGGCACCACATAGCAGCACTGAAGTTGCCCTGTCTATTCAAATTGTCAGCACATTGGAGTTTACAAATGGAGAGGTGGAATCTGTCTTGAAAATATTCCTGAGTGGCAAGGCACCAGGCCCTGATTGTATTCCTGCAGATTTATTCAAGCAGGACCATGAGCTATTGGTCCCATACATAAAGCTACTAGCTAACGCTATTGCTCGAGGTGCCCCGATCCCTCCATCCTGGTCCAAAGCAGAGTTTATAGCGATATACAAGAACGGAGATCGCAAACCAGGTGAGGTCACCGAAAAGTTTGAGGTGAACAAGTTTGAGGTGAAAAAAGGCGTCTGACAGGGGTGTGTGCTAGCTCCCACCCTGTTTTCTATATTTATCAACGGGGTGGTCCAGTACTTTACCAACTACCCAACGGATGCGCCATTGCTGGCCGGCATGAAAGTGCCCCTGCTCATGTTCCCGGACGACACCCTGATAATATCCAAAACGAGACAGGGATTACAACTGGCCCTGTGACGTTTTGAGGTGTTTTGCAACAAACATGAGCTGGTGGTCAACGTAGGGAAAACTAAGTTCATGGTGCTCCACGGGTCAAAGCCAGTAAAAGCATGAGTCCTTATGGATGGCGAACCCTTCGAGCAGGCTGATGTTTTTACCTACCTGGGCGTTACCTTTAATGATAAATTGAGCTGGAAGCCCCAAATAGATATCTTGGCATTAAAACATGCTCAGCTAGCTGGTGCCTTAGTTAAAGAACACAATTTGTCCCTCTCCAAGCCTATTGCCCCGATTATTAATATTTATACGTCTAAAATCTGCCCAACAATTCTATATGGTGCCGAAATTTGGGGTTTCATCAACTTTTCCTCCCTCTCCACAGCTCAGAACAAATTTATGAGATCTATAGTGGTTCTGCCCCAATCCTCCCCACGAATACCACTGCTTTACGATCTTGGTTGTCAGGCACTGGTAGATGTCACCTGCTACAGACCATTGGCATTTTGGTGGCGTCTCTGGATTACCCCAGAGCTCCACCTATACGCCAGGGCGTTGTTGGAAGTTAGGGGGCTAAGTCGTTCCCATAGGATCCCATGGGTATCTGGTGTCAAATCCCGGCTGATTGATATGGGGATGAGGAATCTCTGGGATCACCCCGAGACTGCGGATTTTCCATCAAAAAAACTTTTTAAAGCAGCATATTGGGAGCTGATCAAAGTTAAGAGATTCTCTTCCCATGTTACTCCGTCATTGTCAAGGGATTGCCTCGATATCAGGGATGAACCCCATTTGGAGGGCTATTGGGACCTTGTAACGAAATGACTAGATCGCAAGCTCTACCATCAGTTTAGGGTTGGTACTTTACCCCTGTGATGGCTTACAAGCAAGTGGGACACTACCACTAGTAACAAGTGCCTGTTTTGCAAAGACCAGATAGAAGACATAGACCACCTCTTATTTGTATGCCCAGTCTACCATAACCCAAGGAGTACTTGGTTGAAACCTGATTGTATGCTCATGGGCACTAGATCAGCAATGGTGGCAAAGAGATTGCTGAAATGTGACTCCTCCCATTTTGCTGTTATAGGAGTTGATAAGTTTTTAAGCTGGGCATGGGTGTTGCGTGCTAAAAATGGGGGGCAAAGTAATCATGTATGGTCCCTGTCTCTATTTCTATAGCGCATTTTAAAAATTGATTTTAAAAATTGCACCGTGTACCCTGTTAAACTGCACTTTGTTTGGCACTCACCACTGAGGCACTTGTCGCCCCTGCAGCCCCGTTAGTGTGGAGGGTGCAGGGCGGTACCTTCCTCCAGCTTCCCGCCCGGGGCAGGCACTGATTGGGCGAGTGTGTGGAGGCGGAGCTGATGACTAGCCTCTCCTCTACAAAAGCCCATAATATCTGTACACTCTCCCTGATGACATTTTCTTGAGCGATTGTATGGTTGTAGCGCTTATTTTGAAACCTAAGTCCGCTGTGTGATTGAACTAGAAAATTGCATCGAGTATTTTTAAAATTGAAAACCTGTTCTACGGACACTCCCCAATGACATGCGCTGAAACGACTGAATGTTTATAGCGCGATTTGTGAAATTTTTTAAACAGCACTGTGTCGATTGATTTTAAAAATTGCACCGTGTACCCTGTTAAACTGCACTTTGTATAGCATTCACCACCATTCACCACTTCTAGGCCCCCCTCAGAAAACCTAGGGGGTCAGGAAGGGTCTACCCTGCCTTCTTATATTTCCCCCTTTTTTTTTCACCTCTTGTGTCTCGATGCTACCGAGACACAAGATGGCGGACTCTCCGGACTGTTTAGAATGTTGACAGACACCCGAGAGCCAATCAGCTTTCCGCTCGCACTTCCCGTGTTGCGCTGGGTGCGCTCCCCGGTACGCGTACAGGTAAGCGCTGAAAGCGCGCATATAGATATATATGTGTTTTTGAACCTAATTTTCGTAAAAACCACTGGAGCAATTTTCACCAAATATAGAAAAGTCACTTCTGCGTACCAGTCCCTACAATTTTGCAAAGTTTGGTCTAATTCCGTTCAGCGGTTCGGGCTGTAGCCTTGTCTATTCGTCCTATGGAAATTAACATGGGGAAAACACGTTTTGGGTTTGATATATATTTCGTTTAAAGAATAAAATAACTCCTCTTTGATAAATGATTCCCACGGTGTCAGCGCCTTATTTCGCACAAAGAAATCAAGGATTAGCCGATATATATATATATGAAAAAACCATAGGTTTCAGGCCTTATATAGTTAGGAATTAGCATTTAAAAAACCTTTAAAATTCACTCAAAAAACTATACGTTTTAGGGGTGTTCTAGTTAGCTGGACATTTCACTCATACAAAACCATTGAAATTGCTCCTATATAGTTAGTTGTACTAACTATATTTCGCGCACCCACAATCCACTGATGATGTCACATATTACATCATTCATGACAAGGTCAGTGACATCACTGATGACATCTCAAATGACATCACTGATGACATCATCCAGTGAATGTGGTTTGCTTTGTTATTTAAACATGCATTATATATATATATAGCAATTTGCATTGAAGAATGACTGGATATATTAAAATAAATATTTGGATGGAGGATTTAGTAACAGTGTAATTGACTGTTTAATTGACCAATTTATAGTGTCTCACTAAATATAGTGGATAGTGACTAAACTGTTTGAATATCTGTATCACTTTGTCAGTTGTTGTGTATACAGGTACTCCAGTTGGTTACTAGCTATGTGAAAGTCTGTATTAGTTATTGATTATTTAACTGAGTATTTGTATGGGAGAGTGAATGTGTGTGTGGTTCGGTGGGGGGTGTGTGACTGCCCAAAGATGTGTGAATTGTTGATTCACTAGATATATGAAGTTAAAACTACATGTTGTAACAGTTGTTTGGGTGAGTGAATATCTTTATGGGTGTGGTGATGAGCAAATACATTTCTCAATGGTACATGTCCAACAAACTAGAAATATAAAAGGCAGTGTATGTGTCAGTTGTTGTATATAAATAAGTATACGTAAGACTCGATGATTGTATGAGTGACTGTATTGATAACTTTATACTTGTAATAATGATTTTATAATTCACTAAGTATGACTTACTATCTAAATGAATAGAGGAAGTTGTGTTTGTATAAGTGTGTAGCTAAGTAAATATGTAAGTATGATCCATTGTTTGCATAAGTGAGTAGGATGACTTCATATGTGAATAGGATGTGTGCTGGTGTGTAATGTCGATTTAGGTGTATAAGTATTTTTGATAGTGTTCTATTGTTCACTGTCAGCATGTATGAGTGAATCTACAGGTACGTGATTAGATGTGTGTATACATCCATGAATCACTGAGTGTGTTTTTAGATTCTTTTATTGCTGCAACAATGGATTCAAATATCATACTCTGTATTTTACAAAGAGTGATGAAAGATTTTACTAGTGTATGAAAAGGTGTATGTGATTGTCACGTGGATGATGTCATCAGTGATGTCATTTGAGATGTCATCAGTGATGTCACTGACCTTGTCATGAATGATGTAATATGTGACATCATCAGCAGTGGATTGCGGGTGCGCGAAATATAGTTAGTAGGAGCAATTTCAATGGTTTTGTATGAGTGAAATGTCCAGCTAATTATAACACCCCTAAAACGTATAGTTTTTTGAGTGAATTTTAAAGGTTTTTTAAATGCTAATTCCTAACTATATAAGGCCTGAAACCAATGGTTTTTTCAGTGAATTTCAAAGGTTTTTTAAATACTAATTCCTAACTATATAAGGCCTAAAACCTATGATTTTTTCAGTGAATTTCAAAGCTTTTATTAATGCTAATTCCTAACTATATAAGACCTGAAAGCCCACCAGGAATCTCCAGTATGCGCCAGGGGACTGCATTGCAGAGAGGTGTAATGAAGCCACGCCCCTTTGTACACCTCTCTGCAACGCAGCCCCCGTGCATGTTTGAAGAGGGGGAACTAATTCCCCTTGCATACTGGGGGCCCCTGGGGGACAACTAGCCCACCAGGAGCCTCCAGTATGCGTCAGGGGGCTGCATTGCAGAGAGGTGTAATGAGGCCACACCCTTTTTTACACCTCTCTGCAACGCAGCCCCCGTGCATGTTTGAAGAGGGGGAACTAATTCCCCTTGCATATTAGAGATCCCTGGGGGCCAACTCGCCCACCTGGAACCTCCAGTATGCGCCAGGGGGCTGCATTGCACAGAGGTGTAATGCGGCTATGCCCCTTTTTACACCTCTCTGCAACGCAGCCCCGTGCATGTTTGAAGAGTGGGAACTAAATCCCCGTGCATACTGGGGGCCTCTGGGGGACAACTAGCCCACCAGGAGCCTCCAGTATGCGTCAGGGGGCTGCATTGCAGAGAGGTGTAATGAGGCCACACCCTTTTTTACACTTCTCTGCAACGCAGCCCCTGTGCATGTTTGAAGAGGGGGAACTAATTCCCCTTGCATATTAGGACAATTCCTCTGTGTGATATATTCATTGCATTTTTTTAAATACTTTGTCAATTTGTGTAATAACCTGCTGCATCAAATGTTTTTAAATGGTTTTTTATGATTAAATGTGTAAATTCACGTGAAATGTTTTGTATGAATAGAAAATAATACTTTCAAATAAAAAATATATTTTTTTAAACTACTGTACATTCAGTGTATAACATCCTTCATATTTTTCAATATTGATTTTCAAGATTTTTCGATGAGGGTCCGCTAAAAGTGTATTGTAAATTTGTAAATTCATATGCAACTGGGGATACGCCTGTCGGCTCACCTTGCGCCTCTCCCTTAAAACACCCCAGAGACCTAAGTCTCTATCTTCCTAACATGTGAAAAGGGAATTTTTTATTTTGTTTCTTACAATACCCTTCCCTTTTCCAAAAAGGGTTTCTCCTTCTTACTTTAAGGTAATGAGGCCACACCCTTTTTTACACTTCTCTGCAACGCAGCCCCTGTGCATGTTTGAAGAGGGGGAACTAATTCCCCTTGCATATTAGAGATCCCTGGGGGCCAACTCGCCCACCTGGAACCTCCAGTATGCGCCAGGGTGCTGCATTGCACAGAGGTGTAATGCGGCTATGCCCCTTTTTACACCTCTCTGCAACGCAGGCCACTGGCGCGTTTGCAGAGGGGGGACTAATTCCCCTTGCATACTGGGGGTCCCTGGGTCATATCTGCCTAAACACCGATATTCCGAACGATTGAAAATGACTTTTCTTGAGAAACATTTGGATTTGGATTACCATGTCCTATACTTTGGAATTTTTGAAAGACTGACTTTGAGGATGCTATAAATTACTCAAGTCTGCCCGAATTGTGTGGGTAAAAATGATACCTAGTCACTTTGAATAAGAATGTACTTACGTCTCGTCAAACATTTGGAAGAAATATCTAGTTATATGACAACAGGATACCGACATAACTTGAAGGAAATAAGAACGCCCTGAAGAAGTTCTGTTGTACAGAATGAAATGTTTCCGCTGGCTGTGGTACTTAAACTTAAGGAAAATAAAAGCATTTGAATATATACCAAGATTCAGCGCTTCAATAAGGACTCTAAGTGATATGATTTTATTGGACTTATTGTGCAAGTGGTGCTGTGCCAAACTTTGGAATATTCTCCACTACTCTCTACTACTTACTAAGCCTGGGCGTAGTTCGCGTAGCCGCACTCCGCAAGCTACGCGAAGATGTACTTGCACTCCGCGAAACTACGCATAGCTCCGCGAGCATGCGTAGTAGCTTGCTTGACCCGCTTGCAAGCCATTTTTCATCTTCGGGAGCGCCGTGGAACTCTGGAACCTGCTCGACACCACATCTCCAGACGTCGCCTTCCTCACGGAAACATGGATGAATGCCTCCTCAGCGCCTGACATCGCCGTCGCCATCCCGGACGGATACAAGATCACCCGGAGAGACCGCGTCAACGAGACAGGAGGAGGCATCGCCATCGTCTACAAGAACACCATCCGCATCACGACCAACTCAGACGACACCCTCACAGCCGCTTAACATCTTCACTTCCAGATACACACCGACCCCAAGACCACACTCAGAGGCACCCTCATCTACAGACCCCCAGGACCTCGCACACAATTCAGTGAAGACATTGCAGACTTCATCAGCCCGCACGCCCTCGCCTCCGCTGACTACATCCTCCTAGGGGACCTCAACTTCCACCTGGAGAACAACAACGACAACACCACCACCACCCTGCTGGACAACCTCGCCAACCTCGGACTCATGCAACTGGTGAACGCCCCCACCCACTATGCCGGACACACGCTTGACCCAGTCTTCTCCTCCAGCAAGTACATCTCCTTCAGCCACTCCACCGAACTCCACCGGACAGACCACAGCTGCGTCCACTTCAGCTTCAGAAAGACCACGACTCACCACAACCCGCAACAGGTTCCCCGCAGGAACTGGAACAAGATCACCACCGACCAGCTCACAAGGTCACTGAGCCAGAACCCGCCTGCCAGCTCAACGGACCCTCATCCTCCTGGACCTCTCCGCAGCATTCAATACGGTCTGCCACCGCACCCTAGTGCAGCGCCTCAGCAACATCGGAATCCAAGAGAAGGCACTGGAGTGGATCATCTCGTTCCTCACCGGAAGAACCCAGAGAGTCCGCCTCCCCCCGTACAGATCCAAGGCCACCGAAGTCATATGCGGCGTACCACAAGGATCATCACTCAGCCCCACCCTCTTCAACGTCTACATGATCCCCCTCGCAGCCATCGTACGCCAACACAACCTCAACATCATCTCCTACGCCGACGACACCCAGCTGATCCTCTCCCTCACCAACGACCCAGGAACCGCCAGAACCAACCTACACGAAGGGATGAAAGACGTGGTCAAGTGGATGAGGAACAGCCGCCTGAAACTGAACTCAGACAAGACGGAAGTCCTCATCCTTGGATCATCACCCTCCACCTGGGATGACTCCTGGTGGCCCCCTGCCCTGGGCAGCGCACCCAAACCAACGGACCACGCACGCAACCTGGGCTTCATCCTGGACTCCTCCCTCTCGATGACCAGACAAGTCAACGCCGTCTCATCATCATGCTTCAACATCCTACGCATGCTCCGAAAGATCTTCCCATGGCTCGCCACCGAAACCAGGAAGACGGTCACACAGGCACTCGTCACCAGCCGACTGGACTACGGAAACACCCTCTATACCGGAACCACAGCCAAACTCCAGAAAAGACTCTAACACATCCAGAACGCCTCCGCACGACTCATCTTGGACATCCCCCGACACAGCCACATCTCCGGACACCTGAGAGACCTTCACTGGCTCCCCGTCAGCAAGAGAATCACGTTCCAACTCCTCACTCACGCACACAAGGCCCTCCACGACCTGGGCCCCAGGTACCTCAACAACCGCCTGGCCTTCTACACTCCCACCCGCCAGCTACGATCGACCAGCCACGCCCTCGCCGCCGTGCCACGCATCCAAAGATCCACCATGAGAGGAAGATCCTTCTCCTACCTGGCAGCCAAGACTTGGAACTCCCTCCCCATCCACCTCCGCCTGACCCAAGACCACCTCTGCTTCAGGAAGCAACTCAAGACATGGCTGTTCGAGCAGTAGCGGACCCCCCTCCCCCAAGTGCCTTGAGACCCTCTGGGTGAGTAGCGCGCTATAGAAATATCCTGATTGATTGATTGATTGATTGCCTGCATGCTCGGGATGTGTAGCGCGCGAAGTTACCCATGAGGTTTGTCCCGCCCGCTCGCTTCCCCTTATTTCCGGTCACTACTAACGTGCTCGCGAGTTATTCTGTGCCAGATTGCAGTTTCTGCGTGTTCGGCAACTCGATCTTACCGACAAGCATCCTCGCGCACGCGAAAATGCTATTGAGCACGCGAGAACTACGCTACGCAGCAGTTTGCGGAGTATTCGACAACTTCGCGTTCTCCGCGGAGCGCGGAGTTGCCGAAACTCCGCAAACTCCGCGAACGGAGCGTAGTTCTTCGCCCAGGGTTACTACTTACTCTCTCCTACTCCACTACTCTCTAATTCTCACTCTCTACTACTCATTCTCTACTACTCTACTACTCTATACTACTCTCTCCCTACTACTCACTCCCTACTACTTACTATCTACTACTCTCTACTACTCTCTATTGTCTACTCTATACTACTCTCTACTCTCTACTACTCACTCTCTACTACTCTCTCTCTACTACTCACTCTTTACTACTCACTCTCTACTACTCTCTACTACTCACTCTCTACTTCTTACTCTCTACTACTCTCTACTACTCACTCTCTACTACTTTCTCTCTCTACTACTCACTCTCTACTACTCACTCTACTACTCACTCTCTACTACTCACTCTCTACTACTCTCTCTCTACTAGTCTCTACTACTCACTCTAATACTCACTCTCTACTGCTCTCTACTATTCTCTCTATGCTACTCACTCTCTACTACTCACTCTCTACTACTCACTCTCTACTACTCTCTACTACTCACTCTTTACTACTCTCTACTACTCACTCTCTACTAATCTCTACTACTCACTCTACTACTTACTCCCTACTACTCACTACTACTCACTCTCTACTACTCACTCTCTACTACTCTTACTACTCACTCTACTATTCACTCTACTACTCTCTACTATTCACTCTCTGCTACTCTCTCTACTGCTCTCTACTACTCTCTACTACTCACTCTCTACTCTCTATTACTCACTCTCTACTCTCTACCTCTCTACCTCTCTCTACTTCTCTCTCTACTAGTCTCTACCTCTCTACCCCTACCTCTCTACCTCTACCCCTCTACCTCTACACCTCTACCTCTCTACCTCTCTCTACACGCACACATATACACATATATATATGCATATATATATATGCATATGCATTCATATATATGTATGTATATATATATATATTACCTACTGGCGGTCGCCAGTAGGTATATATAGTTAGGATTTTTTTGAATAGGGATTTCTGAAAATTCTATGTCGAATAACTTTGGCGTTGAAGGACGGAATTGGCTGAAATGTTCAGGAAAATGGCACATTTTGTTTCTGAGCGTCCCCTGAAAGTTTGGGGGGGATTCGTCAAGCGGGAGCCGAGATAAAAGGGGGGTCCCAAAACGTGTTTTCCCCATGGTAATTTCCATAGGGCGGTTGGACTCACTTTTAGCTCGAACGGCTGAATGGATTTTTATGAAACTTGGCAAAATTGTAGGGACTGGTAGCCCGATGTGCCTTTGCTAGGTCTCAAGATATGTGCTCCAGTGGATTTTGAGAAATTAACGTTCAAAAAAATATATATATCTGTGACAGCGTCCCGGTTAGCGCCCCGGTACCAGACGCGTAACGGAACTTCGCGTGGAGAAGCGGATTGGCTCTCTGGTGACTGTGAACATTCTAAACAGTTCGGAGCGGCCGCCATTTTGTCTCTCGGTAGGATCGAGAGACAAGAGGTGGAAATAAATGAAGGGGGAAATGAATGAAAGGGTGCAAGGTAGACCCCTCTTGACCCCCTAGGATTGATGTGGGGGCTATTAAAGGGCCCCGCGGGCAAAAAAAAAAAAAAAAAAAAAAAATCGATTTTTCGCGGTGGAAGCGCTACCCGGTACGCGAACCGGGTAGCTTACCGGTAGCGTAACGAGAGTCCGCCATCTTGCGTTAAGGTCTAATTTGGACACAAGATGGATGATAATAAATGCTGAGTTTGTGTAAAAGGGGGCAAGGGAGACATATCTTGACCCCCTAGGTTTTGTGAGGGTGGATGAAGAGGCCTATATATGTCTAAAAAAGAAAAAGAAAATTCAAATTTTCGCGCGGTTAGCGTCCTGTGCGCGAACCGGGTAGCGCTCCGGAAAGCGTAAATCGTGAAATTTAGTAAAAAAAAAGTTACATTTAAAATTTATATAGAGTAATCATAGTTAGGGTAGCTCTGAAAAGAGCTTTTGGGTCTATGGAAGATTTAGGTACTTATAAGTAGGTACCAATACACAGTCTAAAATTCTGGATGAAAACTCTGTTCCCCTCATCTGTGAAGTGCACACCATCTCCTCTGTAGATATCTTGCATGTAGTAACACAAGTTATTGTTGTAGATGGCGCCCATTCCATTGTCTCTCATGTAAGCTGAAACAGACTTATTTACATGCTTCCTCGCTTTCTCAATTTGTGGACAAAATTGATTGGACCACCTCCATTTCTGTCTTTGGCATATATTGGAATATACCAAGGCAGTTTGAGGAAAAAGTGCCATCAATTGCTCAAAGGTGTCCTTTAAAAGCATTTCCAGACCAACCCCAGTCAAAGTTCCCAAATCATTTCCTCCACAGTGCACTATTATGAGGTCAGTGTTTGGCAAATGATAAAAGGTTTTCACCAATGGTATCAATTGGTGACATTTCAATCCTCTTTGGCCAATCCATTTGATTTAAACATTTTGTAAATTTAGGTTGTGTAAATTTCTGTTATCAGCATACCTGTGAGCCCAGTGGATGTAGCTATGTCCAAGAATCCAGACAAAAAACATGGTGAAAGGAGGTTCTGCTGCAGTCAGATGAAGTGTGGGAATGAAATGGCAGTTGGAACAGTAGGAGTTTGTAATGAAAAAAATGGTGGAGTTTTAGTGCAAATGATTCAGTAGCAGTGATTGGTGGTTTTTGATTGCTGAAAACAAAAAGTTAGGGTGCATGGATGTGTTCTTTGAAAGATGTAATTGGAAAGGTTAAGAAAAAATCATTTTAAGAAACATTGCACTGGATAAGCAGGTGTATTGAGAGTCCAGAGTTCATTTGAAACATTGTTGTGTGAACTTGTAAACATGAGAGGTCTTTCAGGAGGTAGTTGCTATGGAAAAAAGGCAGAAAGGGCAGAGGGGGGAAGGGTGTTGATTTGAAAAAAGTGAGGGAAGAGTTTTGATTGGGTGACATGAGAGATATGTGTGATGAATAACAGCATTTCTGTGCCATTGTTGGTTGCAGCCTCTGGAGTGCATACCCTTTGCTCTGCTAAAGAAAAATTGGTGTGTGTCTGAGACTGTTTTGAAATTCAAAAAGCATTTGCTAAGGTGAGAAAAGATTCATTTAATTTAGATAGAGACTAGTATGCTTTAGGGAGAAAATTAGGAAGAAAGTTGAGTATTTAAAATGTTGCTTTGTGTCAAATGTTTTACAACAAGATTTTGTTTCTTTAAGAATTGTAATTGGAGATAATGTGAAGTATTAGTACTGACAGGGTGTGCTTGTACATAGGAGCTGTGCTGTGTTTTCAAATTATGACTTGAAAATCGTTTTTATGGAAAAGCAATGCTTTTTAAATTTAAGAGAAGGAAAAAATGGTGTCTGCTTCTTTAAACAAATATTTTACTTGTCCCATGATTCAGGGAGAATAATTTGCTTACTTGATGTGTTTAAAAACGTTTCTTGAAGTCATTTAGGTTTCTTGATATGTACTGCTAGAGTTTCATAGCCAGCATGGGGCAAATACAAGGCCTTTGAGTCACTTTCACGTTATTTTCCCCATGTTAAAAGTGACGCAAAAGTGGTGCAAGGGCCTTGTAAATATGCCCCCATGTATGTTAGGGCATTTTAAGTCACTTCCCCATGAATCAGGGAGAAGAATTTGTTTACTTGATGTGTTTAAAAACGTTTCTTGAAGTCATTTAGGTTTCTTGATATGTACTGCTAGAGTTTCATAGTCAGCATGGGGCATATTTTTAAGGACGTTGAGCCACTTTCACGTTATTTTCCCCATGTTAAAAGTGACGCAAAAGTGGTGCAAGGGCCTTTTATATCCGCCCTCATGTGTGTTAGGGCATTTTAAGTCACTTCTCCATGAATCTGGGAGAATAATCTGGTTGCAGCCTCTGGAGTGCATACTCTTTGCTCTGCTAAAGAAAAATTGGTGTGTGTCTGAGACTGTTTTGAAATTCAAAAATCATTTGCTAAGGAGAGAAAAGATTCATTTTATTTAGATAGAGACTAGTATGCCTTGTAAATAAGCCCTCATGTGTGTTAGGGCATTTTAAGTTACTTCCCCATGAATGGGGTTGAATAATTTGCTTATTTGATGTGTTTAAAAACGTTTCTTGAAGTCATTTAGGTTTCTTGATATGTACTGCTAGAGTTTCATAGTCAGCATGGGGCATATTTATAAGGACTTTGAGCCACTTTTGAGCCACTTTCACGTTATTTTCCCCATGTTAAAAGTGATGCAAAAGTGGTGCAAGGGCCTTGTAAATACGCCCTCATGTGTGTTAGGGCATTTTAAGTCACTTCCCCATGAATGGGGTAGAATAATTTACTTACTTGATGTGTTTAAAAACGTTTCTTGGAGTCATTTAGGTTTCTTGATATGTACTGCTAGAGTTTCATAGTTAGCATGGGGTATATTTTTAAGGACTTTGAGCCACTTTCACGCTATTTTCCCCATGTTAAAAGTGACGCAAAAGTGGTGCAAGGGCCTTGTAAATCCGCCCTCATGTGTGTTAGGGCATTTTAAGTCACTTCTCCATGAATCTGGGAGAATAATCTGGTTGCAGCCTCTGGAGTGCATACTCTTTGCTCTGCTAAAGAAAAATTGGTGTGTGTCTGAGACTGTTTTGAAATTCAAAAAGCATTTGCTAAGGAGAGAAAAGATTCATTTTATTTAGATAGAGACTAGTATGCCTTGTAAATACGCCCTCATGTGTGTTAGGGCATTTTAAGTTACTTCCCCATGAATGGGGTTGAATAATTTGCTTATTTGATGTGTTTAAAAACATTTCTTGAAGTCATTTAGGTTTCTTGATATGTACTGCTAGAGTTTCATAGTCAGCATGGGGCATATTTATAAGGACTTTGAGCCACTTTTGAGCCACTTTCACGTTATTTTCCCCATGTTAAAAGTGATGCAAAAGTGGTGCAAGGGCCTTGTAAATACGCCCTCATGTGTGTTAGGGCATTTTAAGTCACTTCCCCATGAATGGGGTTGAATAATTTGCTTATTTGATGTGTTTAAAAACGTTTCTTGAAGTCATTTAGGTTTCTTGATATGTACTGCTAGAGTTTCATAGTCAGCATGGGGCATATTTATAAGGACTTTGAGCCACTTTTGAGCCACTTTCACGTTATTTTCCCCATGTTAAAAGTGAAGCAAAAGTGGTGCAAGAGCCTTGTAAATCCGCCCTCATGTGTGTTAGGGCATTTTAAGTCACTTCTCCATGAATCTGGGAGAATAATCTGGTTGCAGCCTCTGGAGTGCATACCCTTTGCTCTGCTAAAGAAAAATTGGTGTGTGTCTGAGACTATTTTGAAATTTAAAAAGCATTTGCTAAGGAGAGAAAATATTCATTTAATTTAGATAGAGACTATTATTCCTTGTAAATACGCCCTCATGTGTGTTAGGGCATTTTAAGTCACTTCCCCATGAATGGGGTTGAATAATTTGCTTATTTGATGTGTTTAAAAACGTTTCTTGAAGTCATTTAGGTTTCTTGATATGTACTGCTAGAGTTTCATAGTCAGCATGGGGCATATTTATAAGGACTTTGAGCCACTTTCACGTTATTTTCTCCATGTTAAAAGTGACGGAAAAGTGGTGCAAGGGTCTTGTAAATCCGCCCTCATGTGTGTTAGCGCATTTTAAGTCACTTCTCCTTGAATCTGGGAGAATAATCTGGTTGCAGCCTCTGGAGTGCATACCCTTTGCTCTGCTTAAGAAAAATTGGTGTGTGTCTGAGACTGTTTTGAAATTCAAAAAGCATTTGCTAAGGAGTGAAAATATTTATTTAATTTAGATAGAGAATAGTATGCCTTGTAAATACGCCCTCATGTGTGTTAGGGCATTTTAAGTCACTTCCAATAATTTGCTTACTTGATGTGTTTAAAAACGTTTCTTGAAGTCTTTTAGGTTTTTTGCTATGTACTGCTAGAGTTTCATAGTGTTAGGGCATTTTAAGTCACTTCTCCATGAATTTGGGAGAATAATTTGCTTACTTGATGTGTTTAAAAACGTTTCTTGAAGTCATTTCGGTTTTTTGATATGTAGTGCTAGAGTTTTATAGCCAGCATGAGGCATATTTACAAGGCCTTTGAGCCACTTTCACGTTATTTTCTCCATGTTAAAAGTGACGCAAAAGTGGTGCAAGGGCCTTTTATATCCGCCCTCATGTGTGTTAGGGCATTTTAAGTCACTTCTCCATGAATCTGGGAGAATAATCTGGTTGCAGCCTCTGGAGTGCATACTCTTTGCTCTGCTAAAGAAAAATTGGTGTGTGTCTGAGACTGTTTTGAAATTCAAAAAGCATTTGCTAAGGAGAGAAAAGATTCATTTTATTTAGATAGAGACTAGTATGCCTTGTAAATACGCCCTCATGTGTGTTAGGGCATTTTAAGTTACTTCCCCATGAATGGGGTTGAATAATTTGCTTATTTGATGTGTTTAAAAACGTTTCTTGAAGTCATTTAGGTTTCTTGATATGTACTGCTAGAGTTTCATAGTCAGCATGGGGCATATTTATAAGGACTTTGAGCCACTTTTGAGCCACTTTCACGTTATTTTCCCCATGTTAAAAGTGATGCAAAAGTGGTGCAAGGGCCTTGTAAATACGCCCTCATGTGTGTTAGGGCATTTTAAGTCACTTCCCCATGAATGGGGTAGAATAATTTACTTACTTGATGTGTTTAAAAACGTTTCTTGGAGTCATTTAGGTTTCTTGATATGTACTGCTAGAGTTTCATAGTTAGCATGGGGTATATTTTTAAGGACTTTGAGCCACTTTCACGCTATTTTCCCCATGTTAAAAGTGACGCAAAAGTGGTGCAAGGGCCTTGTAAATCCGCCCTCATGTGTGTTAGGGCATTTTAAGTCACTTCTCCATGAATCTGGGAGAATAATCTGGTTGCAGCCTCTGGAGTGCATACTCTTTGCTCTGCTAAAGAAAAATTGGTGTGTGTCTGAGACTGTTTTGAAATTCAAAAAGCATTTGCTAAGGAGAGAAAAGATTCATTTTATTTAGATAGAGACTAGTATGCCTTGTAAATACGCCCTCATGTGTGTTAGGGCATTTTAAGTTACTTCCCCATGAATGGGGTTGAATAATTTGCTTATTTGATGTGTTTAAAAACATTTCTTGAAGTCATTTAGGTTTCTTGATATGTACTGCTAGAGTTTCATAGTCAGCATGGGGCATATTTATAAGGACTTTGAGCCACTTTTGAGCCACTTTCACGTTATTTCCCCCATGTTAAAAGTGATGCAAAAGTGGTGCAAGGGCCTTGTAAATACGCCCTCATGTGTGTTAGGGCATTTTAAGTCACTTCCCCATGAATGGGGTTGAATAATTTGCTTATTTGATGTGTTTAAAAACGTTTCTTGAAGTCATTTAGGTTTCTTGATATGTACTGCTAGAGTTTCATAGTCAGCATGGGGCATATTTATAAGGACTTTGAGCCACTTTTGAGCCACTTTCACGTTATTTTCCCCATGTTAAAAGTGACGCAAAAGTGGTGCAAGAGCCTTGTAAATCCGCCCTCATGTGTGTTAGGGCATTTTAAGTCACTTCTCCATGAATCTGGGAGAATAATCTGGTTGCAGCCTCTGGAGTGCATACCCTTTGCTCTGCTAAAGAAAAATTGGTGTGTGTCTGAGACTATTTTGAAATTTAAAAAGCATTTGCTAAGGAGAGAAAATATTCATTTAATTTAGATAGAGACTATTATTCCTTGTAAATACGCCCTCATGTGTGTTAGGGCATTTTAAGTCACTTCCCCATGAATGGGGTTGAATAATTTGCTTATTTGATGTGTTTAAAAACGTTTCTTGAAGTCATTTAGGTTTCTTGATATGTACTGCTAGAGTTTCATAGTCAGCATGGGGCATATTTATAAGGACTTTGAGCCACTTTCACGTTATTTTCTCCATGTTAAAAGTGACGGAAAAGTGGTGCAAGGGTCTTGTAAATCCGCCCTCATGTGTGTTAGCGCATTTTAAGTCACTTCTCCTTGAATCTGGGAGAATAATCTGGTTGCAGCCTCTGGAGTGCATACCCTTTGCTCTGCTTAAGAAAAATTGGTGTGTGTCTGAGACTGTTTTGAAATTCAAAAAGCATTTGCTAAGGAGTGAAAATATTTATTTAATTTAGATAGAGAATAGTATGCCTTGTAAATACGCCCTCATGTGTGTTAGGGCATTTTAAGTCACTTCCAATAATTTGCTTACTTGATGTGTTTAAAAACGTTTCTTGAAGTCTTTTAGGTTTTTTGCTATGTACTGCTAGAGTTTCATAGTGTTAGGGCATTTTAAGTCACTTCTCCATGAATTTGGGAGAATAATTTGCTTACTTGATGTGTTTAAAAACGTTTCTTGAAGTCATTTCGGTTTTTTGATATGTAGTGCTAGAGTTTTATAGCCAGCATGAGGCATATTTACAAGGCCTTTGAGCCACTTTCACGTTATTTTCTCCATGTTAAAAGTGACGCAAAAGTGGTGCAAGGGCTTTGTAAATACGCTCCCATGTGTGTTAGGGCATTTTAAGTCACTTGCCCCATGAATCAGGAAGAATAATTTGCTTTCTTGATGTGTTTAAAAACGATTCTTAAAGTCATTTAGGTTTCTTTATATGTACTGCTAGAGTTTCATAGCCAGCATGGGGCATATTTATAAGGACTTTGAGCCACTTTCATGTCATTTTCCCCATAATTTTAATTTTTCAGTCTGTATCTGACACTCTTTCCTTCACTTTCTATGTCCCCTCTCTCCCTCACTCTCTTTTCCTTATTCACCCTCTCCTTATTTAGTTTACCTTACTCACATTATTTTAGTATCTTACACATCTTTAGTTTATTTTTCTCTTCTATCCTTCTTTTCTGTCACTGAATCTATCCTCCTTTTTATTCACTTAGTAATTTACTCTATTTCTATTTCTTTTTGACTCTGTCTGTCTTTCACCGTTACTTTATTTTCCTTTCTGAATCTTTATCTCTAACTTTATTTCTTTGTAAAATTGTATGATTTTCAACCTTATACCTTGTCTTTTCTATTTTTTAAATACATGTTTTAATATTTTTCAAAGTTTTGTTCTTTCTTTCACAGATTGAAATAAAAAAAATTATAAGTGATGGAGTTAACAACAACTATAAAGTAAGTATTTAGTACTTTTTCCCTTACATCTCTATCACATTCAACTTCTATTACTTCCACTGCTTTATTTCCTTAACCCTCAGTTTCCTTCCTTTGCTTTTTCCCTCATTCCTTTTCAATTACTTATTTACTCTACTCCTTCCACTCCTTTTGTCAGTCCCTCTGTTCTCACAGTTCCTCACTCCTTTTCACTCAGTCCGTCTCTCTAACACAAACTGTCACTGTCTCTTCACTCTTTTACAAGTTGTTCTTTATGCTTTCTCTCTGTAGTTCATGCACACTATCTTATTTTCATTTTTTTGCTGCTTCAATTATTCTTTTTCTATCACTTCTTCTTTTCTTCTTTCTGTTTTTTCTCTCTGTCATTCCACATGTTTTAATCCTATTCACTATGATACACCTTGTTTTAATCCTATTTACTTTCACTCTCTTTTTTTTAACACCCTCCCTCAAGGTTGTTGTTTAGTCCGGTTCTATCCCTACTTCTTATTCCACATCCTTTACTCTCTTTCTTTTTAATTTGAAGATTCATACACATTCTCCAAGTAACTCTTGTTTATTATTCTTGTACACTCTTTTTTTTCTTTCACTTCCTTTTCGATTTTCTTTTTCTCAATTTTTCACTCTTACAACTTTTCTTTGTATAATTATCTATTATACAGTATCTCTGTGTTACTTCCTCTAGCTGTCTTTCTTTTAACATTATTCTCTCTGTCTCTTTCCCTTATATACACAATTTTTTTTCATTTTTTTTTGGTTCGCTTCCGGTTCGCGTACTGGGGCGCGAACCAGGAAGCAAATAAAAAAAAAAAGAGAATGCAAGAGTGCTAAACATTTTAGCAATTTTTTATAAATGGGAGGTAGTTCTGAAAAGAACTTTTTTTATTGTTTTTGTTGTTTTATATTTTTTTTATTGTTTTTCTGAACATTTTTAATTTTTTTTGTATTTTTTGAACAATTAAAAAAAAAATGATTTTTTTGAGGGGGAAGAACGAAAAACAGGCATTAGAAACGGCTCAACAGGAGCACTTGTGATTTTCATATGCTCTGTTCATTAAATTTATACTCATTTCGCCATAACAAAGTAATCCCCCTCAATATATACACACTAGCTTGATGTGTGCAAAATTTGTCTGGATACTGGGGACCGTCTCCCTTGCCTCTGGTCCCAAAAGACTTTCCTGTGTTGAGGTGGTGGCCACAGGAGTTGGTGGGTTTTCACGGAGGTTACGAACCTCAGCCACACTGTAATTTATTGGATGCCACCTTTGCATGTGGCAATGCATAGTATAGTTCCCGAAGCTATACTTTTTATCCGTGCTTCGGGACAGAACTTCTTTACAGATCAGGCATGTCGGGCATTGACCTTTTTTTGGCCTTGAGGAAATGTAAAAAACTGCCAAATGAAATTGTCCTTGTGGTGGGATTTCCGGGGCTGTTCAGGCAAGAATACTCTCTCATGTACCTCCTCTTCCTCTTCTTCCTCCTCTTCCTCAGGGTTGGGAATGAACTGGGTAGGTGGTCCTTCCTTCCTAGGAGGTGGTGGTGGTGGTGGGGGTCCACCAGCTGCAGCTAATATTGAAGCCATCTTTCGAAAATCAAAATAGGTCTTCCTCTCACAAAGTTGAAAGTCAGAGTGAGAAAAAGGTGGGGGCTTTCATCATTTGGGAAAAAAATGTTCTAAACCAATGAAAAGTGTTATTTTTAGGTCACATGACCTAGCCTTACATCATTAGGAAACCAAAAGTGAAATGAACCAATAAAAAGTGATATTTTCAAGTCACATGACCTGTTACGCTTACGTTACGCGTCCCGCTACGCACCCGGAGCGCTTCCGGGGTGCTGCGCTTCGCGCCTCGGTTCGCGTTCCGGAACGCTTCCGGGTGCGCTAACGCGGCGCGTCATAAGACGCATTACGCGGCAACGCGATACGCCGCGCTTACGTGACGCGTCACGATTTTATTTTCTAACGCGGCAGTTGCGCTAACGGAACGTTTACCTGTTCGCGGACCAGGTCGCGGCAACAAATTGAGCTAATGGGAAGCTACCCGGTACGCGGACCGGTAGCGAAACAAAAAAAAATTATAAAAAAAATATACATAAAAATATTATATTAAAAACATATAAAATATATTTTTCTATTAAAAGAAGAATACATTTTACAGCTTTTGATATTTGCTATTAAAAAACCATTGAAATTAAATGAAAAAACCATAGGTTATAGACCATATATAGTTAGGAATTAACATTCACAAAACTTTGAAAATTCACTGAAAAAACCATAGGTTATAGACCATATATAGTTAGGTATTAGCATTTATAAAAAACCTTATTTTACTCACACAAAACCATTGAAATTCGCATATATAGTTAGTTGCACTAACTATACATCGCGCACCCGACATCCACTGCTGATGATGTCACATATTACATCATTCATGACATGGTCAGTGACATCACTGATGACATCACTGATGACATCTCAAATGACATCACTGACATCATCACTGATGACATCATTCATGTGTTAATACGATGAACCTCTACAGACTCTGATATAACCTTAGATACACTCAGTGTAAACAGACACTCACAGATTGTCATTCATCCATGGAGTTACTCATACACCTAGTCAGTCATACAAAGAATCAATCACACCTCCATTTCCTCAACTATACAGTTATACACACCTTACTTATTCAAACATATTCTAACACATATTTACTCTCTTATACAATCACTGATACAAGTTTTCAATGATCCATGCAGCCACTCACACATTCACTGGCTCTTAAACACAGTAATTTATATATGTCAACTCTCACATGTATTGTGTTTTACATATGTACTTACTTTGACATGTAGCACTGAGATATCCATTCACTCACCAATACACTCAAGCACACAGTCAACCACCCATACAGCTGTTTCCACATGTATTTTTGAACCCAAACATCTAGTGAATCCACTGTTCACACATCTATGCAAAGAGTCACACACCTCCCAGCCACCCACACACACACACTCACTCTCCCATACAAATACTTGGGCAACCAATCAATTACCCATATAGTTACTCATATAGCTACTGATCAACACATGCAGCAGTTTACAGAACAACAGACATAATGATGCATAAATTAAGACAGTTTAATCACTAACCCATGCACTCAGTGAGACACATTTAATCACTCTCTCATACAGTCAGTCATGCACCTACTAAATCCTTCATCCAGGCATTTATACATCCACTCATTCTTCAATATGTAAGACATATTTTAACTTTACAGAAACATATAGTCACTGGATGTTGTCATCAGTGATGTCATTTTATTTGTCATCAGTGATGTCATCAGTGATGTCACTGACCATGTCATGAATAATGTAATATGTGACATCATCAGCAGTGGATTGCGGGTGCGCGATATATAGTTAGTGCAACTAACTATATATGCAAATTTCAATGGTTTTGTGTGAGTAAAATAAGGTTTTTTAAATGCTAATCCCTAACTATATATGGTCTATAACCTATGGTTTTTTCAGTGAATATATATACATACATATATAAACATATATAATCTGTATATCTATATAAATACAAATATAAATGCATGCATACATATACATGCATGTTATTTACATGAAAGTTTAAAAAACACTAATAAAAGCAAAGCTAAAAAGCCACCTCATTACAAACAGAATGGCTTTAACTTAAACGAGGGCGAGATCTATTGCATTTTCAATGCTTGTTTACTTTTGTTCCATCAAGAAGGCATTCAGATGTGTCACACATTTGCCATAAATTCTGAATGTTAGCACTCTAGTTGCTCATTAGATCACTGTAGTAAAGCTACTGCTCACCAGGGAAGTCTGCTGCTGGTATTCAAAGTGCATGTTTCAGTCTGCATGTCAGAATTTTTTTAATGAAATAGAAGAGGATTTGAGAAGTCACTCAAAATGTGCCCTCATTTTTCTTTCTGAAGCACTAGTCATACTTTCTATGGCAAAATGAACCCCCTTATATTGTTCCTTTTTAAATTAAATGTTTTCAGACTTACCACTTCATTCCAATCAAGATGGCTTCTGGTGTGCCATACCTTTGTAATAAGTAGGACTGTTAGCGCTCTAGTTGTTCTTTAGAACACTCTGGGACATTCTGTCATTGGGCTATACTTGGGCTACATCTGGGTGATATTTGGGCTACATTTGGGCTCTTTTGTCTCTGGTGGCCATTTTGGGAGACTGCATGTCAGAATGTTTTAATGAAATTGAAGAGGATTTGAGAAGTCACTCAAAATGTGCCCTAATTTTGCTTTCTGCAGCACTAATCATACTTTCTATGGCAAAATATATCCCCTCATTTTGTTCCTTTTTAAATTAAAAGTTTTAAGAGTTACCACTTTATTCCAATCATGTTTCAGTCTGCATGTCAGAATTTTTTTAATGAAATAGAAGAGGATTTGAGAAGTCACTCAAAATGTGCCCTAATTTTTCTTTCTGAAGCACTAATCATACTTTCTATGGCAAAATGAACCCCCTTATTTTGTTCCTTTTTAAATTAAATGTTTTCAGACTTACCACTTCATTCCAATCAAGATGGCTTCAGGTGTGCCATACCTTTGTAATAAGTAGGACTGTTAGCGCTCTATTTGTTCTTTAGAACACTCTAGGAGGCTGCAGTAGAACACAAAGGAATCAACTGACAGTCTCTGTCCTTGTTGGATGTACATGTTTTACTGAGAATGTCAGACTTCATTCTCACATGACTGAGAAAGATAATGTGAATTTACAGAAAATATGCTTTCAGTTTAGCTTATAGATCCCCTTCAAAACCACTGTGGGAAAAGCATGAGATAATAGTTTTCTTTAAAACATGATTCATGATATCACAGCAGAAGGCTTTTTCACATGGTAAAATCACCTTAGAACACACCACAATTCCTAAAATGAGTACGGTACCATCAACAAATGATTTATAATGTAACTGAAGTCCTAAAACCCTCTATTAACTACAATGCTTTTTAATGACGTGCTGTCATGTTATTGGTCCCAAGATGGCTGCTAATACTTCTTGGATGAAGTGCTGACAGCCGATCGGATCAGATGTGTGGTTAGGCACCGCCCAGATATATATGTGTTTTTAAAGTTAATTTTCATAAAAACCACTGGAGCAATTTTCACCAAACATAGCAAAGGCACATCTGCGTACCAGTCCCTACAATTTTGCAAAGTTTGGCGTTATTCCGTTCAGCGGTTCGGGCTGTAGACTTGTCAGACCGTTCTATGGAAATTACATGGGGAAAACAAATTGTGGGACCCCCTTTTTTCTCAGCACCCACTTCACGAATCCCCCCGAAACTTTCAGGGAAGGAGCGGAGCGGAGCTGGATAACATTTTGGAAAATTACACGCAAATTCCTCAACCGGCGCCAAAGTTATTCCCAAAAGAATGTTGTGGATTTCCTATGGTAGCTGATCCTAACTATATATACTTACTGGCTATCGCCAGTAGGTAAGATGTATATATCTATACTACTATTATAAAGAGAGAACACAAACCTTTGAGCCAGGTAAACTCAGGAACCACAGCGCCAATCCACCCACCCGATACATTGTTGAAAACGTCAGGGTGTGCAGATGGACATAGGCTATATAAAATTAAACATGACAGCACGTCATTAAAAAGCATTGGTGGCATGGGTGGTCCATAAGCGCCTGACATGCTGGAGCAGGCGCTTATGGACCACCCATGCCACCTTTCAGGTGATCTGGAAAGAGACACTGAGGCTCTACAGCTGTGGCTGACTGAAAGGTTGAACGATCTTGCCCCTAGGCCAGCCCCCCGGTCCACGGCGATACGGCAATCTGCGCCGTGGTTTACAGAGGCGCTTCGTGTGGCTCGCAGCCAATGTAAGGTGGCCGAGAGGACCTGGCGCCTTCTGTATGACGGGGAGGCTAAACTCGCCTATAGGGCGGCTGTGAAGGCCTACCACAGGGACATCCTGGTAGCTAAGAAGGAATACCTGGCGAGGAGGATTGAGGCATCTGCGAACTCCTGTAAGGAGATCTTCACCATTGTGAAGGAGTTCACGACCCCCAGTTCCCACTCGCCCCCACAAGTATCTTCGGATGCGTGGGCATGTGATCTTGCGAGCTTCTTTACCAACAAGATCAAGGCGATTCAGGCCTCCTTTGCGGAGAGGCTTGAGGAGGGAAGCGGCCCCCCTGGGGCGGGCTGCGGACCATCGTGCACGCCTGTGGCGCTGTTGTCGGATTTTCCAGCTGTTTCCAGCGATGCGTCCAGGCTGCTGTTGGCCAATCTTAAATCTGGCTCGCCACTTGACCCCTGCCCTGCCAAATTCTTGTCCGGGGTGGCGGCTGTGGTGAACCCCCTGGTCAACCCCATCCTCAATGCCTCCCTTAGGTAGGGGAGGGTCCCTAGCTCTTGGAAAAGAGCAATGGTGATCCCCCTCCTGAAAAAACCGGGTCTTGACGCCGAGGCTCTGGCCAACTATAGGCCAATTTCACTCCTCCCGGCTCTAGCTAAGATCACCGAAAAACACGTCCATGGCGTCCTGTCGAGCTTTTTGGAAGCTAACAATCTGCTCCATCCCTCCCAATCCGGATTCCGTCCTAACCTTAGTACGGAAACGGCTTTGGTGGAGGTCACTGAGATCATCAGGGAGACCTTGGATGTCGGCGGTAGGGCCATGTTGGTCATGTTAGACCTGTCGGCGGCCTTCGACACCGTCCCCCACGAGGCGCTCCTAGCTAGGCTTCATGACATCGGCCTCAGGGGGACGGTTTTCAAATGGTTCACATCTTTCCTGGAGGGCCGCCGCCAGATGGTCTGGGTTTCCCAGAGCTCCGCCGAGATGCCGCCACTGGGAGTCGGGGTTCCACAGGGTTCTGTGTTGAGCCCCACGCTGTTTAACATCTTCATGTCCCCTTTGGCGGCTGCGGTGGAGGCTCACGAGGCCCAGATCGTGTCCTACGCCGACGATACGCAACTCCTCTTCACGTGCGGTAAGGACCAGGAGTTCGATGGAGAGAGTATTCGGGGCTGTTTGAGAATGGTCTTCGACTGGTTCCAGTGGAACAGTTTGAAGGCCAATTCGAGTAAGTCTGAGGTCTTATTCTTCGGGTGTGTCACCGACCCTGAGTGGCGGCACTGGTGGCCGTCCGATATGTGTCCTCCCGCACAATCATCTTTGGTTGCTAAAAATCTGGGAGTCAAGCTGGACAACCAGCTGTCTCTGAGAACGCATATTCTCGGTCTGGCCGGCACCTGCTATGGAATTTTGAAAATGCTTCGCAAATTCCTGCCCCTACTGTATGTGGAGGATTACTGTGCAGGCGCTTATTGGATCAAGGCTAGATTACACCAATGCCCTCTTTCTTGGCCTTCCTGACTATCTGGTCCAGCGCCTGCAGGTGGCGCAGAACTCCGCCGCCCGGGCGATTTTCGGCCTGCATAGACGAGCTCGAGCGTCCGGCCTGCTACAGACGCTCCACTGGCTGCCGATCCGGAAGCGGATCCTGTTCAAATCCCTGACGCTGACGCACAAAGCTTTGTTTGGCTCAGGTGCTGGATAATTGAGGTGGAGACTAGCTTTCTATCGTCCTACCCGCTCCCTGCGGTCGGAATTCCTTTTCACAGCGGTTGTCCCGCGGGTGAGGAAGGCCCGCGCAGGGGGGCGCGCATTTAGCTGTAAAGCTCCCCAGCTGTGGAACTCGCTTCCACTTACGCTCCACAGCACCGCCAATCTGCTCCAGTTCAGGAAGAGCTTGAAGACTTGGCTTTTTAATCAGTAGGCTTTTTTTTATGTTTCTCTTGTTTCTCATTCTGTTTTAGCCTTGTTGTGTTATTTTTACTCTGAGCTGCTAGTGGAAAGCACCGGGACACTCTTGTTGAGTAGCCATGCGCTATACAAAAGCACTATAACATAACATAACATAACATAACATAACATAACATTAAAATTAAACGTAAATTTAAAAATTTAACTTTAAAAAAAAAGTAGTCCCCTGGAAGTAGCACCGGCCGCGACGTTGCGCTGGCTGCGACGTAGATCTGGCCGCGACGTGCTTGATGATGAGAGGGAGCGGCGGGGAGGTGGGGAGGAGCGGCGGACAGGTGGGGAGGAGCGGTGATGAGCGGCGAGGAGCGACGGTGAAGTCAGGAGCGCCGGCTCAGGTAAGGCAAAGGGACACATAAAATGTCGGGGCGGGAGGGGGCCGGGGGCGGGAGGTGGCTCCGGGGACATGGACAATGTCAGGGCGGGCGGGGGCCGGGGCGCACGGGGGCCTGGGCGGGCGGTTGGCCCTGAAGCCTCATTGCCCCCTGACAACATCAGGGTGGGTGGGGAGGAGCAATGACGAGCGGCGAGGAGCGGCAGTGAAGTCAGGAGTGCCGGCTCAGGTAAAGCAAAGGGACACGTAAAATGTCTGGGTGGGAGGGGGCCGGGGGCGGGAGATGGCTCCGGAACACGGACAATGTTGGGGCGGGCAGGGGCCGGGGCGGACGGGGGCCTGGGCGGTCGGTTGGCCCTGAAGCCTTATTGCCCCCAGACAACGTCGGGCAGGCTGCTAATATATATATATATATATATATATATATATATATTACCTACTGGCGGTCGCCAGTAGGTAGTTATAGTTAGGACCTAGTTTCCATAGGAAATCCTCAACATTCTATTTAGAATAACTTTGGCCCTGGTTGAAGAATCTTAGCGAATTTCTCAAAGAAGATGGCTTGGTCCGCTGCGCTCCTTCCCTAAAAGTTTGGGGGGGATTGGTCAAGTGGGGGCTGAGATAAAAGGGGGGTCCCAAAACGTGTTCTCTCCATGTTATTTTCCATAGGACCTTTAGACTCGGCTACAGGTCGAACGGGTGAATGGATTTATAAGAAATTTGGCAAAACTGTACAGTCCGGCTCGCAGATTACGCTTTTTTTGGAATGGTGTAAATCCGTTCAGTAGTTGCTGAGGAAATTAAAGTTAAAGTCAATTATATATCTATACGCGCGCACGGGTGCGCGCACTCAAGCGGCTGCGCGCGCGAGCGGAATTTTGCTGCGTGACGTCTGTTAACATTCGATTCGAAGGAAATCAGGAAGTGTTGACCGCCATTTTGTCATTGCGAGTAAATATATTGTTGATTTCAAAGCGTTGGAACATGGAAAGGGGAGAAGGTAGAGATTGTTTTGCTGCGTAGGTTTTCTCAGGGTGTGCAGTAAGGCCCTTAAAGGCGAAAATATATATATATATTTTTTTTTTAAAGTTGCGTGGTGCGCGCACTCGGTCGCGCACACCTTTTTACAAGAGTGTGAAAATGGAGATAAATCAGAAGTTTGAGTGCTTAGATATAAGGTGGCTCTGAAAAGAGCCATTGTGTTAATTGAGTGTTTTCTGCATTTATAAGTAAGTACCGATGCAGAGCCTGATGTTGCAGAGGAAGATTCTGTTTCCCTCATTCGTGAAATGAACACCGTCTCTCCTATAGACGTCTTGCATGTGGTATCGCAAGTTGTTGTGGTAAATAGAACCCATGCTATAATCTCTGAGGAACGCAGAAACAGATTTATTTACATATCTCCTTGCTTTCTCAAATTGTGCACAATGTTGATTGGACCAATTCCATTTCTGTCTTTGGCATATATTGGAATATACCAAGGCAGATCGAGGAAAAAGTGTCATCAATTGTCGAAAGGTGTCTTTTAGAAGCATTTCCAGACCTACCCCAGTGATTGTGCCTAGATCGTTCCCACCACAGTGCACAATTATAAGGTCTGGTTCTGGGAGATGCATAAAAGTTTTCACCAATGGAATCAATTGGTGACATTTCAATCCTCTTTTGGCAATCCATGTTATGTGTACATTTGGTAAGCCGAGGTTGCAAATTCGTCTGCTTACTGCATATTTTTCACTCCAGTGAATATAACTGTGTCCTATTAGCTAGACCTTCATTTTCAAGGGATTTGTAGTCGTCCTCCGATCGGTTCTGGAAGTGGAATGGTAGTTAGAAGTTTGAATTCTAAATAAAGAAAAAGGAAGAGGCTGGGTGTGGTTTAAAAAATAAAAATGATTGGTTGATTGTAAGAAGTGGAGATTGAACAGTACGTTGCATGTTAATGTTTATGTTAAACGAAAAGTACTATTGGGTGTGAAAAAAAAAGACATGTAACAGAGCTGTGGATTGGCAGGTGTTTCTGGAGGGAAAACAGTGTTGTTACTTTGCTGTAGAACGTTGAGATATGAACTTTTGACCTGTGCCTTCAGCCAGGTGCAGAATGAGGTGTTACCATGGAAACAGCCAGAGATGGCTGTGGGTGATGGGTGACTTTTATGTGACATTGAAAATATTGTGAGGGAGAACCAACTGAAATGTAACTGCTTACGTTACGGGCTCCGCGCCACGCCCCGGATTGCTTCCGGGAAGCTGCGCTTCGCGCCTCGCGCACCGGAGCACTTCCGGGTGCGCTAACGCGGCGCGTCATATGACGGATTACGCAACAATGCGATACGTCGTTGGGGCTCCACCGGAACTGATCGAATTGGTAGTCTACAGTGTTTCTGGATGTTTCAGACTGAAGCTGGCGTCAGCATGAGAGCACCCCGTGGCTACATCGTGGCCATTCCGCGAGCAATCATGCCAGTCGCTCCCCCCCCATGGAAGTCTGCAGGAGTCGGGGGCCTCGGTGACTCTTGTAGAATCTTCAAGGCTGAGGGGACGCTTTTGGGAATGGGGCTCATGCCCTAGCAGTCAAGCGTCCGAGTTCCAGGGTTGCCCAGAGCCATCCTTGCAGGCCAGGCCCAAGTCTGTGGAGCCGACCGCCATTTCCTGAGCTCCGTGGCAGCCGCCTGTCGCTGTATCGGAAGAGTGGGTGCAATTCAGCTGGATGGCGGGTGAGACGGTGTAATAGCAAGAGCAGGCGTAATTCAGCTGGCCGAGCGAGGCACTGTGCCGCAGGAGCAGGCGCAACTCAGCTGGCCGAGTGAAGCGCTGGGGTGTAGCTAAGAAACCTCCACCTGGTGAGGTGGGAGAGGCTCGTTCGCGCCGCCTCTCCCTTCCAGTGCACCCCACGCCGTCTCCTGGCGCAGGTATATGTGATGGTCGGACCAGGGCACCGCAGGACGTGTCTTCAGGTCAAACAGATTGTGGGACAAGGTCCAGAATGGAAGAGGCATCAAAAGGCAAGAAGTTCCGCCTGAACCCGGGAGCCGGCCGCCTATGTCGGGGGCGATCTTAGGCCATACCAGGGGAACAAGACTTGGGGAGGGGGCAGGAGCCAAGCGCCCCCTCCGAGTCTGCGTTTCTTGGACCCTGAAGTATGGCACTCAACATCCAGAACTTATGACATTTGTGCAAGGCAGGGACATCGAAGCCTCTCAGGGACCAAGCATATCCAGAGTCCTTCCTACAGAAGGTGGTGGGGGTGGCGGCATTAGCAAGGCATCCCCCCACACAACTTGTCGGACCCTGAAGTATGGCACTCAACATCCAGAACTTATGACATTTGTGCAAGGCAGGGACATCGAAGCCTCTCAGGGACCAAGCATATCCAGAGTCCTTCCTACAGAAGGTGGTGGGGGTGGCGGCATTAGCAAGGCATCCCCCCACACAACTTGTCGGACATCACCTCTGGATGTACTGGGTGTTCAATTTCAGAATTGAAACTACTAAGAAGCAATTAGAAGTGTTGTTTTCATGTTGCAGCAGGCTGCCATGTAAATAGTTATTTAATAAAACGTTTTATCCTGTTACTTTGCTGGTGTGTTGTATATATTTATAATATTTGCATAGTGTTTGTCGTTATTTTGGGCGGGGTGGGCGGCGGAGCCGAGCTGTCTTGCAGCCATCATGGCGTCGAGTTCGGTTCCTCTCTCTAGTTTCATGTTTTTTCTAACGATTTATATGTTATAGTTTGCTAGCACGATACAGCGGATAGTCCGCATTTTATATATATGTCCTTTTTATTAGGGGGGTCCTCCGGTGGAGTCGGACGATCTACCTGTAATAAACGGTCCGGGTTGAACCAACTACCAACAAACGGGGCAGAGATAGGCATGACGGGTTACAAAGGGGACAAAAGTGTGCACTACCTATCCTTCACTATCTGCAAAAACTAAACAGAGTATTGCGACTTTGTGCTTATTTGTGAACAGAGAATGACCCAAAGAGAACCAATTTCGAACAATCTTAGGCTATTGGCAGTGGGCAGAGAGGCCATGACACAGAAAATGGCTGTTACTTACGTGCATGATGGGGCCTAAAAGGGACTAGATGGCGTGGCCACTGTTTCGCGACTTTCACTTTACTTTTAACAATGGCTGTGGTGAACATAAATGAACGCCGCTTATGTATACCTAATTTTAGTCATTTTCCACAAAAAAGCTTTTGATATTTGCTATTAAAAAACCAAAGAAAATCACTGAAAAAACCATAGGTTATAGACCATATATAGTTAAATATCTGAAGTCCATCTCTGCACTCGATGGAGATACAGGTCGTCGATCAGAAGATGTGCTGGCCACCTCTAATGGTAATAGCGTGGCCAGGGCTCTTGTCGTTGCCTCTGCAAATTGCAGAGGGTGCACTTGTTTGACATGCCGCACCATGGTATGTATGGAAAAGGAATATTTTTTTGCTGGATTTCTTCTTGAGAGAACCAAGTCACATATCGTGCAGGTTACTTTTGGTGCATTCACTTTCTTTTGATCTTCAGGATAAGTGAAAAATTGCCAGATGAAAGATTTATTTTTTCTTATTAAAGGTAGTCGATCATTTTGGTCAGATTCGGAAGATGAATGAGATACGGTAGCCATTTCACCAAAGTCTTCGGAAAGATGTAGGACGTTGTTCTCTCTTGAGAGTAGAAAAGATAGTGAGGGAAGTGGGTGGAATGCTGCGTGTAAATTCCAGAATTGAAACTATTAAGAACCAATTGAAAGTGTTGTTTTCATGTTGCAGCAGGCTGCCATGTAAATAGTTATTTAATAAAACGTTTTACCCTGTTACTTTCCTGGTGTGTTGTATATCTTTATAATATTTGTCGTTATTTTGGGTGGGGTGGGCGGAGGAGCAGAGCTGTCTTGCAGCCATCATGGCGTCGAGCTCGGTTCCTCTCACTAGTTTCATATTTCTCATGAGGGGTTGTTCCTAATTTTTCTATTTTAGCGAGGTCAAAAAAAGATCCCATCAGTGGCCTACTGATTTTGCTCGATTCCTTTTGTTTTTTCTAACGATTTATATGTTATAGTTTGCTAGCACGATACAGCGGCTAGTCCGCATTTTATATATATGTCCTTTTTATTAGGGGTGTCCTCCGGTGGAGTCGGACGATCTACCTCTAATAAACGGTCCGGGTTGAACCAACTACCATCCTGATTTTGTATATCTTCTGAGCTGGATTTAAGCACACAATTGTTAAAGTATGAAACGTTTTATATTTCTAAAAAAAATACCAAGGTGTGTACATCCGGTAACGCACGAAAGTTTAAAAAGACATTCGGCTCCATTTACTGAAAAGTTTCATAAGAATAAAAAAGAAGTCTAGGTACAGTCTCTTTGACGTACTATAAGTTCTTTGAGAGGTGTATGAAGAAATTCAATAAGTTCAAATTGCAAAGTTTTCACGAAATATATAGGCAGGTGCGCGCACTCGGTCGCGCACGAAAGCCTGGAAATGCGATATCCATTTTATTGAGAATTGTTGCCGAGAGTGCGCACACCGGGTCGGGCACGAAACTTTAGTAAGGCTATTTTTATTTACAGACAGATTTTAATGTGTTTAAAAAAAGGCAAGGTACAGACTTTCGAATTCTGTATTGCTTTACAAGGAGTCTCTATGCAACTTGAACAGCAAAGAAAACGGCTTGTTTTCGAAAAAAATATTGCCAGAACTTTATTGACAAAAGTATAGGTTGCATACACGACATTTTTCTGAATTAGCATTTTAAAAACCAATGAAATTCACAGAAAAAACCATAGGTTTTACACACGTTATAGTTAGGAAGTAGCATTTAAAAAACCTATGAAATTCACTGAAAAAACCATAGGTTTGACACATGTTATAGTTAGCTGGAAATTTTACTGATATAAAACCAATGAAATTCCACGTTATAGTTAGTTGGACTCACTATAACTTGCGCGTGCAATGCACTGCTGATGACGTCACATATTATATCACTCATGACATGGTCAGTGACATCACTCATGACATCACTGATGACACCATCCAGTGAATATGTGTCTTTCTGAAAAATAAATATTAGTGAGTAATGTTTAAATATTTAAATATATATATTAGTGTTTCACTTTGTGTATAAGTGGCTACATGTGTTGGTAAGTAGCTACATGCGTATGTATATGGGTTATTAGATGTTTCTCTTAGTATCAGTATGAGTGTCTATATGGTTTGGTGGGGGTATTACTTAGCACATAGATGCATGAGTGACTGACTCTCTGTTTGTATGTGTTTTGAAGACAGCATATGTGCAGGACTGTATGGGTGGATGAGTGTGTATATGTGTTTGTTAGTGAGTGAATGACTGTCTCACTAGTGTCTTTATCAGTAACGACATATGTTTTAATCTAGTATATGTGAATATTGATGTATATAAGTGAGTGTATGTGAGAGTAAGAGATTGTAAGAGTTCCTGTTTAAATAAGTATGTGTTTCTATAAGTGATTGTTTAAGAGAATAAATATGTGTAATTTTCAATAGAAGTAAGGTGGAAGTGTGTGTATAACTCTATATTCAAATAAATGGATGTTCAATAGTTTATTTGCACGTGTGAGTATGTGTGTGAGTAACTTTTGGATGACTGTCGGTGTGTAACAGGATGTATAGGTGTATCACTTCATATAATGAGTGAGTATATGTATGAGTGACTATATAGAACTGTTGGTGAATGAGTGGATGTGTATATAGATGGTGGAATTACTGAATTACTTGTTGTAATTGATATGGGTATCTCCATTTTTTTTTAAATTTCAGTTTCTATTTTTGAATATGTGTTTCAAGGGTTACATTACAGTGAAAGGAGGTGTGTCACTATGTCACAAGGATGGTGTCATCAGTGATGTCATGAGTGATGTCACTGACCATGTCATGAGTGATGTAATATGTGACGTCATCAGCAGTGCATTGCACGTGCAAGTTATAGTGAGTCCAACTAACTATAACGTGGAATTTCATTGGTTTTATATCAGTAAAATTTCCAGCTAACTATAACATGTGTCAAACCTATGGTTTTTTCAGTGAATTTCATAGGTTTTTTAAATGCTACTTCCTAACTATAACGTGTGTAAAACCTATGGTTTTTTCTGTGAATATATATATATATATATATATATATATATATATATATATATATATATATATACTTTGATTATGCCTCTACAAGGATGGATATCTACGGAGATATTAGAAAACTAAAATCGAAAAAATTTCACCTACTAAAGAGTAAAACTGGAAAGGATTTCCAAACAGTGGCCCCACTGGAAGAAGAACCACCTACATACCCTGACCTTAACACACAAGAACAAATATTAGTTCAGGATTTGATAGAGTTGGCCTCAACACAGCCACAAGAAACAGCAGCGTATGGAGCAAATGAAAGTACAAGGAGGCCACAACCAATGGACACTACCACATTCAAACCCCAATCAAAATTTGTCCCAATCATGCCAAGAGACGGCACTGATGTCTATCATGAACAAATTATCAAGGAACTAAAAGAGTTAAATATTATGACAAACAAAACAAAAACGAAAAAGAAAAAGAAACTGGAAATCAAATATAAGCAATGGATGAACAAACTGTCCAAAAACCGGGAAATTGTAATCCGCACACGGACAAAGGCGGGAACCTGGTACTCTGGAAGAAAACTGATTACCTCATGGAAGCCCAAAGTCAGCTCACAGACAAAGAATGCTATTGCCGATGTGATCAGAGCATGTTAAAAAACACATATGCCAAATTTTACACAAAACTGTTAGCCTGGAAAGGTTTGGGTCTTATAAATAAGAAGAATATCTATTTTTAAAGAATGACACGCCAACAACGCCAGTGTTATACTTTATTCCCAAACTACACAAAAACTCTGAGAGACCACCAGGCCGTCCAATCGTTTCGGGAATGAACATTTTAACTGAACATACCTCTCAATATATAGATCATTTCTTACAAGACTGTGTCCAGGGTTTGCCCTCTTACATGCGAGATACCGGAGACTTCTTGGCGAAAATCAATAAATTCAAACAGCAAAAGGACTATTTATTGATCACAATGGACATTACGTCATTGTATACAAGTATCAGCCATAAAGATGGTTTGAGGGCAACAGATTTCTACCTTAGGCGAAGGCCTGAAATACATTCCCAACATAGCAAAATGATCTTAGATATGATGGAGTTTTGCTTACATAATAACATCTTTCTCTTACAGCATACATGGTACCAACAAATACGTGGTGTAGCTATGGGGGCCAGTTTCTCCCCGAGTTACGCCTGTCTGCATATGGGATTGTGGGAGGAACTGGTCCTACATAGAAAGTTTACAGAGACATGCAACACACATGTAAAATGCTGGTGGAGATATATTGACAATTTGTTTGTTATTTGGCAGGGATCAAGAGCAGAAGCAGAAATATGTATTCAGGAATTAAATCAGAATGACATCAATCTTCACTTCACTTCAGAAATTAGTCCCCGAAAAGCAACATTCCTAGATGTAGAAATATACATAGAGGGTAGAAAAATAGAAACAAAAATACATAGAAAAGCCACGGCAGTTAATTCAATTTTACACGCCAGCAGTCACCACCCGAAACACCAAATACAAAGCATCCCCTATGGGAAAATGCTTCAAATTAAACGTATATGCAGTACTACATTGGTATTAAAAAGAGCCCAATCAGAAAGCAGAGCAAGATTTCTACAACGTGGCTACTCTGTAACATGTATTGAGATGGCCATAGAGAAAAGCAATTTGGCAGATAGAGAAAGATTCCTAAACACAGCCGTAGCGAAAACCTCAGTTTCTACAAAAATATCAGAGACATAAAACCAATCAAACCCTGAATTCAGAATGATTGTGGGATACAACAAACAGCACAAAGAGATCAGACGCATAATACAAAAAAACTGGTCTGTAGTAAAAAATGATTCAGTGCTAGGAAAACATCTACCCAACAAACCCACTATCACAATAGGAGAGCCCCCAATATGAGGGACAGATTGGTTGTAAACAACCCAATAGAAATCCCTAAAAAAGATTGGTTGCACCAAAGAAAGGGGTTTTATAAATGCAAGACCTGGAAGGCATGTTTAAATGGGGTCAATACCACATGCATTCCATTGGCATTTGGCAAAGACGAATACCACTTCAACAAAATGCTAAATTGCAAGACAGAATATGTGGTCTATATTCTGGAGTGCCTCTGCAAGCTAAAATATGTGGGAAGCACAAAGCTGCAGGGAAACAAAAGAATATTACAACACATAAGAGCCATCAAAAACCGAGATCCTACATATCCTGTCGCCCGACATTTTAATGAGAAACATCAAGGAGATTTCAGGCTCCTTAAATATTATCTGATAGACAGTATACCACAGAGTAAAAGAGGGGGGGGGGGATAGAGAAGACAAGATCCTCAAATTGGAGACCAGATACATTTTGGACCAGGACTCCAAACACCGTCAGCAGCTGAATACCACGTAAGACCTGTATACATGTCTATAATACAATGCAATATCTTAGAACCTGCAGTGCCACACCAGGAAAATCTGTCTATGTAGACAAAATCTGAATATTTGGACATAGACATTAGATACAACTGGGCATTCTAAAAAATTCATAGATTTAAACCTCTCGAATCATGATATGAACAGTAATGAGGACACATATTCCCAAAAAAAATGGGATATTTTAAGTTAGCTTTTATCTGTCACAAAATCTCCAATATAATCCACCAACACTTTCACTTAAATATTAACACTGTCAACACCGGAGCAACACTGTACCTTCCAACAGAGGCTTCTGGAGTAAGAAACATAGTGCCACAATAATATAGGGAGTGCTTAAAATCAGGCCCCTTAATAAGTAGGACTTGGCCCAGGTTCAAAAAGGATTTTTGAGGACTGTAGTATTTAATTGTAATGTATATAGATGTATTTATTAAATGTGTATATATATGATTGGTTTTAAATGTACAGAAACAGCGTTACCTCTGCACAAGATAGCATATTTGAACATGTACAATTATGTTCCATCTAGATAGGATGTAACCTTGCGGTATTTAAACCGATATGTAAAGCATGATTCTGCACTAAATAGCATTATTTTGCACATGAAATCTGCACTTTTGGCAGAAATTTGCACATGTAACGCAATTTGCACTTGTATAAATGTAGCAACAAGAATGCAACAGCAAATGGTATTTGAACCATAACCTGAAGTAACTAAAGTCAGAAAATGCACTGTGGTACTTTGCACTATATGTATGCACTGTCACTTTAACAAAGCATCACAAAAAAGAAATAAAGTGAAAAAAAGTTGGGCATAAAAGGAGTCAGGTGACATACTTACGTTTCATGTGATCAAGGTACTACGGTACCGAAACGTGTTATGGCCGATTGGTGAACAGCTGAATAAAGAAGATTTGCTTGCACTGAATTGGGTCTGCGCTCCATGTTCTTTGTGTACGAGGACCGCTAGCAGTCTGCTTGTGGTAGTGGAGTTGCCTGGATATATATATATATATATATATCTATACTACTATTATAAAAGAAGAACTTAGAACCTTAGAGACGGGTAAACTCGGGAACCACAGCGCCAATCCACACACCCGATACATCGTTGTAATTGTCAGGGTGTACAGATGGACATAGGCTATATAAATAAAAAAAAATATAAGTTATTTAAAAAATTTACGAGAAAAAAAAATTACAGCCTGATTCATGTAGGTAAATTGCACTCGCAAAGGGCCAGAATCTCAGAATCTGGCCCTTAGCGAGTGCGATTTTTGCATTTGGTATTCATGATACCAAATGCAAAAATCGCTATGTAAGAATTTGCATATTTGCGTGGAATGGCATTTAAGGAATCTCTAATAGAGATTCCTCAAATGCTATTCATGACACACAACAAAATTGCGATTTTGGACTTTTGGGGCCGCTATTTACCGACAGGTCAGACCTGTCGGTAAATAGCAAAAACTCAGAAAAATGCTTTTAAAAGCATCATTCAAAGTTGCATGTAGCACACACACATGTCCTTTGGACATGTGTGTGCGCAACACCTGTCCAAAAGTGCATTTTAGGGGTGCTACAGGGCGTCCTTTGGACACCCCTGGCACCCTTAAAATCGCTATCTCAGTTGCGAGTAGCAAATTGCTACTCGCAAATCCCCATTCATTCCAATGGGCCTCTTGGCCCATAGGAATGATTGGGGAGTATTTGCGAGTAGCAAATTGCTACTCGCAAATAAAGAACATGTAGGAATCGCTATTTAAGTAGCAATTCCTACATGAATGCCGTTTTGCGTGTCCTCAATAGCGATTCGCTATGATTCGCTATTAGGCACACGCAAAACGGCATGTACATGAATCAGGCTGTTAGTCCCATGGAAGTAGCGCCGGCCGCGACGGGCGTGCTGACATCAGACACTGGTAACTAGATATTGACTGACCTTGAGCGCCGACAATGCCAGTCACTGGGCTGCAAACAGTAAGCTTGGTGTTACAGTGTACTGCTTCATGTTTACTGTCAGGGTCAGCGGGCGACTTACTGGAAATCAAGCGGACTCCTATACGGTTCTGCCTCAAAAAGAACGGACGCAATTTTTTTTTATACAACTCGTGCTGAAGTTAGAGGAGTGCTTTACAACAGCACACGTTACATTACATATGGACACGGGCGGGTGGCAGTGGACACACTGGGATCTCGTCCGCCCAGTGTCTGAACCCTCGACCCCAGGCCTATCTGTGCTTTACTCGAGTGAGGCACCTGGCAGGCAGGCCTCATGATTTTTTGGCGAAGTTGGGGAATTAATTCCCCTTTAAACAGAGCAGGGCACACGTGCCCTGGGCTGGTTTTCCGATACATGTACAGTGTCTGTGTGGTTACTTTATTTGCATAGGGGTCTCGTTCCTCACAACATTACACATGGGGTGCACCAGTCACTTTAGGCAAATGAGTTGTGATGTGTATTGTAATTGTTCAGGGTGCCAATTTAAATTCAGTATGTGTTTGCATGCGAGGTAGCTTGCATTCACAGCAATGACAGGCATTGACCCCATTTGAGTGTTGCAGGGTTGCAGTTGCTGCTTCCGGCCTGCCAGGGTGTGGCACACACAATGCGGATGAGCCATCAGTCATTGGGTGCCTTTGGCATACATGTTTAGATGTTGTGGTCTGCGCGCTCTCAAACTGTGAGGCTCATCATTAACCCCAATTGCGTAATGGGGCCCCAAGGGTCACTCATGGGGATTTGGTGGTCATCGCACTTTGCATTTGGCAGTTTGCCATGATCAACACAGTTCTGCAATACTTGCTGGGGTTTGTAGTTGTTCAGGGGTTGCATGCATATACATTTTTGGTACATACTTCTGCTATTGGGCGCAGCTGCGTCTTTTCTGCCGGAGGTGCAGCAGGTCGCAATGACTGCACCTGGGACGTGAAACATGTTTTCCACCACCAGCATGAATGGCCTTCCGACTGTCATTGCAATGGGCCCCTTAGTTCAGTGAATTTAAAAGCAGCATGTGGTCCCTATCTATGGATGGTAAAGACTGCTTTATAAACCTCAGCAGTGTTCTTTACCTGTGATAGGGAGCACCAAGGCATCTGCAAAGTCTATCCAGGAAGTCCATGACTGGCTAGAAAATTACACAATATTAACAGATGAAAGAATTGTATATAAATTAAGAAGCAAAAAGTAAAATTATCATTTGAAACAAATTCTGTAAATGTGAAAGTATTTGAAATCGGACACCAAGTCGGACATTTACTAAGATTTTAGGCAATATTTGCATCACAAAAGTGACGCAGAGTGGAATAAAATCTTTTTTTTCCAATTAACTTTCTAGCACTAAACTTGTTTAGTGCTGGAAATAACGTGAAATGAATGCGAAGCAGTGCATAGCATTCCATTGCTTAGCATACCAAGAGTGGTACTTAGCCGTTTCAACCACCAAAGGTTTCTAAATCTAAACCCTATTTACTAAGTGAAATAGACAGGGTTTAGCGTCAGAAAACTTTGCCCTTTTGAAGTAGGAGCAATGAAGGAGAAATGCTTTTATTTCTCCTTCCTTTTTTGACTTTGTACATGTGCTGCGCTTTACGGCACACATACAAGAATGGAAAAGAGTTAAAGTTATTCTAAGCATGGTATTTTGTAGTGGAAGGCTATACTTTCCGTACAAAACCTATGCTAGTCTAACAGAGACACCCTTGTACTATGGCGCAAAGGTGTCTCCGTGACGCACAGCACCTGATTTCACTGCCGGCGTTAGGGAAAGAGGAGGAGAGTGACATATTTCTTTAAATATGGTTCTCTCCTCCTCTCTCCTTCTCACACATTTACGCCTACTGCATTGCGCTGAATGAATAGGTAATAAATCTTGCCCTAAATATCAAGACCCATATTGCATACCTTGCTGCAGTGCTTGATAGGGAGAGGGCAGGAATGTGCCATATCTATTAACATATGGTGCATGTCTTCAGTTAGGGGACTCAGATTGTCTTGTATCACATCCTGCAGAGCTTTGTTAAGACATATCCCTAAGTATTTAAAGTTATAGTCTGCCCAACAGAAATGGGAATCCCCTAAGTGGTGACTTATTTGTTGTAAGGGTCAAGGGTATACCCATTAATCTAGTGTTAGAAGGTGGTTGTGACACTAATGGCCACCCATATTGTCCGCTTTTTGAACACTGAATTGTCGAGCTTTTACTGTGGAGGAGCCTCATAAGTTGGGACTCACCCACAGCAAACTCACAATGAAAGAGACTGCATGGGGATTTTACTGGTGTCCCGCTGGCTTGACCAGGCTGCTGCGCAGCAGCTGGAGTAAGGGGCACCGGGCTAGTTACATGCAGACATGTGTGTACAGCATGTGCATACGTGTAGGGTCTGCGCAAGGGAACTGCAGGTGGAATCTACTGGTGTCTCCCAAGCTTGACTAGTCTGCTGCGCAGCAGCTGGAGGAAGGGGCACCAGCCTGGTCACATGCAGACATGTGTGTACATGCGTGTGCACACATGTACAGGCTGCACAGGGGAGATTCCTGGCGTGCGCAGCCCAGGAGCAGATACAAGGTGAATGGTGTGGCAGAACTTATGAAGAATTGGGTGGTGACATGGAAAAGGCTTTATACACTGGGAAGAAACATGCCAGGGAAAGTCAGTGTGTTTTACTGTTTTTCACTTCATTATTCCCCTATGGGGATGTTGAGCCCATAGGCTAGATTAACTTTCCTAAGGCCTACATGTTCCAGACACAAACTAAAGTCCACTGTAACTTGTGTGAGAAGAAGTCCAAAGTCATATTTGTACTGCTTTTCGATCATCCAGAAATGTTATATTTCTCTGAGTCAGCTCATAACCAAGGACTGGCTGGGGTTGACCCCAGCAAGCTGGATTAATGACCTTCCTTCCAAGAGCAAAGACCTCCTCTCCAAAGAAGAGAAAAAGGGTGAAGCTACAGGCTAATCCATCAGAAGCTGTCACCTGGTGCCAGGCACCAAGCTGCCCAAGGGAGAAGGTAGCACTGGGGGGAAGGGGATTTCAGAGACCATGTGGCAGGAGACCCGTGGACGACGCCATTTTGAACAAACCCAGAGGACTGGGCAGGAAGGAGGGAGCAGGGGCAGAGAAGTGATGTGTCGCAGTGTGATAGGGCAAAAAGAGACTGCCTGCCGACCCCCTCCCCAAATCTTTAAAAGAACTTGCAGAGGAGTAGGAGCTCTTTCTGGGGTGTGGTCTGCTGAGGCAGCGGGTGCTGGAGCCTGGCATATTTTGCTGTTTGAAGGAGGAAGCCCCTGACTGTCCCAGGATCCTTGAACAGCGCCAGGAGTAGAGACCAAGACCAGGGTGCAAAAGCGGGGGCCTCTACGCAGGGAGAAGAAGCCGAGGAGGAGAGCCAGGCGAAATGCTGGTGCAGGGAGCCAGTGAACACAGCTCCCTGCTGAATCAACCCTCTGTGAGACCCAATTTATTTTGCCCATGTGCTTTTGTTTTGAGTGTTGTGGATGTATGTGGGGTGGAGATATTTGGTTTACAATTGTTCTGGGTTGTTTTGTGAAGTCTGTTGTGTATTTGTGTAGTGGTATTATGTGGAATGGTGAATAGGTAGGCTGAGAGGTGCAGAGAATAGATAGACCGGAAGACAGAGAGGGATAGGTAGTTTGTACACAAAGTGGTAAATGAACTCCAGACAGAGAAGCAAAAAGAGTGTGTGAGAAAGAGAGGGAAAAGGGGAGGGCAAACCCCTTAACCACAAATGAATATGACCTTACACATTGTAACTGGTGCTCACATAAAGTGTTACGCTACCTCCGGGTGGAGTTTGCTCCACATAAACCTTCATTAACAATGAGTGGGTTAAAGACATGGGGAAGAGGGAGTGACGAAAAATAAAGTATAAGGCTAGACAAAAAAGGTTTGGATGAAAAACAAGCATAAAGGCCAAAAGTATTTCTTAGGAGCCTGCCACTGGTGCTGCCTAAAGCCTGTCCTGCCAAATATCATGGCTGTCTAGTTTAAATTTCACCTGATGTATACCTCGTAGCCTTTTAAAGCAGCTTTGCGAGTGAGGCTCTTAAACTGTATTTAACAAAATAGTGTTTATTTTATGCATGGTTTGTGTCTTGGTTCTCTTTTTGCAGCTACAAAACTGCGGTCAGGACAAGAAACAATTCCTAACAGATATATTAGGGTTCATTCACAAACGGGTGTGGGGGTGGTGGGGGACATAAGAAAAAAAAGGTCTCACCAATGACACAAGGACAGAGAGCAACCAACTTTGCGGACAGTTGTTTGTTTTTGCTATCCTTTTAGCAAAAACCGTTGAAAGCTGGATATGAGCATGAGCGTATGGCTGCCATCTTCAATGCTTTTGTTTTACTTAATCACAAACACCTCTCCATGATGGAAGTAGTGTGAGAGGCTAGGTGTCACACTTTGGAAGGCAATACTATTATCACTTCCCTTCAAACGTATAATATTTCAACCACTGGTCATTCGAAGAATCATTAAAGCTTTTTGGATAAAAACACAATGCGGCCCCCAGGGGAAGTAAAGGTCGCAGACCAGTCTTCCCCTGGGGAATTCGCGTGAGACCGGAAGGACAAGGTGGGGGGTGGGATTAGAAGGGCAAGGGGAAGGGGTGGGATTTAGGAGGCTATAAGGAGTTGGACGAGGAGGGAACAGCCTCTTCCTAACTCCTGAGCACCACCGGGGGGTCATGGAAAACTTTGTAGTCGGTCAGTAGGGGGTTGTTGGGGAAGGGGCCGTTTGGTCAATCGGCTAGTGTTTTTAGTTCTGTGGCAGCTGATGATAGGGGCGTAAGGGGAGGTTTCTGGTTTTCCGGTCTCTGTCTCCTTTCCGTGGGCAGCTGTTTGCAGTATAGTGCGGGCTGTCTGGGGGGACTGCGGCCGGCGCGTTTTTTTCGGCGGGTGTTGTGTGGGCCTGCGGGCATGTGCGGGTGTTCGCTCTCCCCCCCCCCGGGCCGTGAGGCGCGGCGCCCCTCAATGGTTTGGCTGGCAGGGCAGATCCCCCCCCCCCTGTTTGGCGTATAGCACGAAGGTGGGCGGGAGGCAGGCCTGTTGATCGCTCCCCTTGCGTGTCCGTTTTTTCTGTAAGTCCCTGGGCGCCCGGGGGTTGTTTCGGAGCAGTGGCGGGCGGGGCCCTCAGGGTGATATGCATGGCCGGGACTGACTGGGAGGGGGGAGGGGGGCGCGGCGGGCAGGCACCTGGCTCAGGCGCGGCATCGCCCGGTATGTGGGAGAGAGCTGGCTGCTGCGGGGAGGGGGGAGGGGGGGAGCTGCGCTCGATCGCACATGGTGCGTGTGCAGGGCCTTGGGAGGAGGGGGGTGTTTGTGGGTCGGAGGAAGTTAGCAGCCCCCGCTACAGACTCGCTACCTGTGGGGTGGGGCTGGGATGGGGAACCCCCCCCCGGAGTGCGGCATATCCATTGGAGGACTGTCGGGGGTAGCTTGCTGATTTTTATAGGTCGGTGCATGATTTCACTGGTTGTAGCCATATCCCTAGATTACTTGGGTGTTTCTTTGGGTTTGCTGCGAGGGTGGGCCCAGGGGCACGTGGATGGAGTTTTTAGGGACTGTGGTAGTGGGATGAGGGACCGCCTGCACGGCGCGAGGCCCGGTGGTGCTCAGGGCTCGCCTGGTTGGAGTGACCAGGTGGGGGGGGGTACCTGGACCGGTATTGTGCCGGTAATGAGTTGACTGCCAGCGGGCGCACGACGGCCTCAGGGCGTGGGCTGGAAGCTGAAGGGGGGTCTGCGGCGGCCTGCCCCTTCCATCGCGTGATCGTGCAGCACACCCATGTCAGCATATGTTACCTTTGGTGAAAGTGCGACCAGTGTGTGACAGTGGTATGGTGTCTGCGGATGAGTAGGGGTTTTTTGTTGACCGGGTTGTGGTGTGATGCAGTAGGTGTAGCGAGTGGGTTTGTGGACTGAAGGATGCAGTGCTTATGATGCAGCGGTGAGTGGGGGTCACTGAGGAGGGTGGGGGGGGGGGGTTTCAGGTAACAACTGTTTTGATTGTTGCTACAGGAGCCACACACTGATGCGGACTGGCGGACGGGACGACAGCGAAGGGGAAAACAAGAGCCTGAGGAGATGGCCATGGCTTGACGCTGAGGTAAGAGTATATGAATGGGGGTTACCTGTGCGGATGGGGGGGTTTATGGCTGGTTGGCCGAGGTGCACTGGTCGGTGCTAGATGAAGGTGGTGCAGGCTGCTGTGGCAGGCTGCGGGAGGACTGTTATAAATTTTTTTTTTTTTTTAAAAAACACGTTTGGGTAGGCTTTGGGACTGGACAGGTGACGGAAGAGACACCGGTTGCGGGAATCTGACGTTGGGTGAGGGTGTTTATAACTTCAGCGTGTGGAATTCTATGCTACAGGGCATTGTCGTAGCGCTTGGGGGGAGCCCGAAGGGCCGGCTGCCATGTAAACGGTGCTGGTCCGATTAAGCGAGATGCGCTGTTTTGGCTGCCCGTGGCTGGGGCGTGCGGTAGTTTGGGTGCCATGGGGATGGGTTGACTGGCACAGTGCAGAGGTGGAGGCCCGACAACGTTGTGCAGGGGATCGAGGGCTAGGAGGTCCTTCTTGGTCAGTTGTAGGACATGGGTACATGGCGCTTGGTGTCATATGTGGGACGGACGGGAACGTGGTGCAAAGGCGCGTTTTTGGTCCGCCGGAAGTACTTTTGAGCTTTGGGTTATAAGGTTGCGGGTTGGCGGAGGAGCTGTGCACCCCCCCTTTTTTATTTATTGTTTAGTTGGTACTTACGGTTTCTAGAGCGGTGGCTTGACCCATGGGTATCAGCGGGTGCTACGTAACTGAGGAACGATCAGGGGTGGCTGCAGGTGTGAAGAGTGTTGGGGGCCTGGGGCGCAGGCGCATTACAGCTTGTCGGTCTGATAGGGCTACCCATGAAAGGGGAGTGCTTGGCAGGATTTCCAGCAGGGTTCTTTGGTGGGGCGCAGAGTGCGAGGCCGAAGGTGCAGACGAAGGAGAGCAGGCAGCAGGGTATGAGTACGGCTGGTTTGGTGTGGTGGGCGTGCGGAGGAGGAAGGGCTCTGGCGCTGTGCGATTCTCAGGGGTGGAAGGGGCCGTGATTTTCTGTTGGTTTCCCCCGAGAAGGGGTTGCTGTGGGCTATGGAGAGTGGCGGTTGCATAGGCAGGGAGATGGTGATCGGTATGGCGGCGCCTGACGTGTAACGGGGTACGTGATTCTCGAGCAGGGCGACATTGGCGTTTGCGGTGCGTTGTGAGGATGGTGTGTCGGAGTACCTGGCTTTTGGGGTGGGGTTTTAGTGGTTGCGGTGCGGGACAGCCTTCTGGGGCGCAGTTATGATTGGCTTGCGAGTGACGGCGGGGGCTGAGGGTGTTGTTGTTTTCCAATGTGGAAGGTGGGATCTATGTTCGGCGGGTTGTTTTGGATTTCATAGGAAGGCCGGGCTGTTTGAGTGGGAACCGCCTGCTGTGGCGAACGGTGCTTAGTGTTAAAGGGCAGTGGTAGCGGGGGCTGCCTGAGGGCATGGGGAGGAGGGGGGGGGCTGCAGGGTCAGCTACTAGTACGACAATGTGTTTTGAGGACGACGTGGCGACTGGACGCTTGCCGAGCAGGGGTTAGGGGATGAGGGATGCCCTTCGTGTAGGACTAATTGTTCTTTTCTACTACAGGAGTTCGGAGTGGAGCAAGGCGCCGGGCGGTCGCCTGGCGGGGGGAATGGCCCCTTCCCCTGGACTGGATCAACGGAGAAGGAAAAATGGCCAGTTACAGGAAGGGTGTGAGGAACTCTGGAGAAAGTATGGGGGTGTTTGTGGCCAGTGCGGATGACATTGTGTTGCGAGACAGACGCAGTTGCCCGAGCTGGATGTACAGGTGTGAGACAGATGTACAATGGGATATCTCTGGTATGGCTTGCACTATGAATTATGGAAGGGGACATGGTGCGCTGTAGTGGGTGATGGGGAGGTTGGGGTCCCTGTTTGGAACTGGGGGCCTTGCAACAGAGTGGGCGAAGGGGGGGCCATTGACCTGACTTGCGGTGCAAGGGCCGTGGGGCCGGGATTGGCACTGACTGGGGGACTTCTTGACACAAGACGCATGATTTAAGTGGTGGACGGTCGTCCACTGGGATGGGGGGTGTCACCTTTCACGGCCGAGTTTGGCCTGCAATAGGTCGCTTGGCCACACAGGACGCTGGTGCATGCAAGGAGAGGGAATGGCATCAAGTTGGGGGACGCCGGCAGGGTGAGGTTCCCGCCCCTCCACAAAATGTTACTTGTTCCTCAGGGTGCGGATAATGCTGGTGGATAGGCGTTCACCATGAGGGGGACAATTGTCACAAGCAGAATGTCACGAGCAATAGGGTGGATGGTCGTTCAACACGAATGGGGCACTTGACATGCGCAAGGTTTTGGCCCGGGAATCCTGGCTGTTTCAATTGGAGGCAAGCATACGGGTGGATGGTTGTTCACCGCGAATGGGGCGATGGACATGAGCAAGGCTTTGGCCGAGAATCCTATCTGTTTCAAATTGGATGAGCAAATGGGTGGATGGTCATTCACCGCGTGGGGGTGCACTTGTAACGCACAAAGGTTTCGGTCCCATTCAGTAGTTGTTTGTCCAAGGGAGGCACACATTAAGGTGGATGGTCGTTCACCGCGAATGGGGCGTTGACATGAACATGGTTTTGGCCCAGGAATACTGGCGGTTTCGATTGGAGACAAGCAAAAGGGTGGATGGTTGTTCACCGCGGATGGGGCGCTTGACCTGAGCAAGGTTTTTGGTCCAAGGATCCTATCTGTTTCGATTTGAAGGAGCAAATGCGTGAATGGTCATTCACCGCATGGGGGTGCACTTGTAACGCACAAAGTTCCGGTCCATTCAAATTCTGTTTTCTAAATGGAGGCGAGCAATAGGGTGAATGGTCGTTCACCGCTAATGCGGCGCTTGGCAGGAGCGAGTTTCTGGCCAGAGAAATCTAGCTTTTTCGATTGGGGCGTGCAAAAGGGTGGATGGTGGTTCACAGAGAGGTGGGGGCGCTTGTCGCAGTTTGGCCTGTGGCTTTTCTCTGTTACACTGGCTGCAAGCGAATGGTGGATGGGAGTTGTCCAGGAGGGGGACATTGGTCGCAAGCAAAGTTGGCTGGAACTCCTATTTATCTACTTGAGGTGCAGGATGGTGGTGGATGGTCGTTCACCATGGGGCACCTGTCGAGGGCAGAGACTGGCCCACCTTATGTGCTTTGTTTAAGGGGGACGCAGTAGTGGTTGGTGGATGGTCATTCACCGTGAGAAGTGGGCGTCTTCCTGGCCACAGATTTGGGCCGGCAGAATGTGATTGGTGACTAGTGGAAAGGATACAGGTGGTGGATGGTCGTTCACCGACAAAGGGGGACTCCTGTCACTGACATGGTTTGGCAGACAAAGGTTGGATTACACGGGTTTTCAACGGAAGTGGGCTTGGTCTTTACCGCAAAGGAGGGCATCTTTCCCGGTCGGAGATTGCCTCGAAGGGGCTATTTGGGTGCCCGAGACGCAAGGTATGGTGGTGGCTAGTTAGCCACTGCATGCCACGAGGTGGCGGACGCATTCGCTGTACAAGGGGGGTGGGGCAGGGAACCGCCCTCCGGGGTTTCCCTGGTTGGCGGTACTTTGGAGGGGTGGGGAGTCAAATACGGGCAGATCCACCCCTCAGGGGGGAGAATGGTACACGGGTGACTGATAGCGGGGCGCAGGAGGCAATGAAGGAAATTCAACAGAGGATGCGCGGAGGGCAAGTGAAGGTGAGAATGGGTAGAGGAAGGAGGTCACCGAGTGAATGGGGAAGAGTCAAACAGGTGAGATGGTTTTGAGAAGGAGGAATGGAGAATGAGTCTGAAGAAGATGGGGAGAGTATATTTATTGTATTTATGTACTATGTAATAAAGTTTAAAGGATTGCAACCTTGTCCTAATAAAATGGCCTTTTACGCTTCAAGTAACAGCGTGGAGTGTGGTTCTTGCGCGATGCGGCCCCCAGGGGAAGTAAAGGTCGCAGACCAGTCTTCCCCTGGGGAATTCGTGCGAGACCGGAAGGTCAAGGTAGGGGGTGGGATTAGAAGGGCAAGGGGAAGGGGTGGGATTTAGGAGGCTATAAGGAGTTGGACGAGGAGGGAACAGCCTCTTCCTAACTCCTGAGCACCACCAGGGGGTCATGGAAAACTTTGTCCGCCCACCCACCCTATAGGTTTCAAGCGATGGCCTGAGGGTGATTTTGGGTCTGAGCGTGCCAGTTTAGGGCAGGTTGCAGAGGCGTTGCGGTACTTTGGAGGGGTGGGGAGTCAAATACGGGCAGATCCACCCCTCGGGGGCGAGAATGGTACACTGGTGACTGATAGCGGGGCGCGGGAGGCAATGAAGGAAATTCAACAGAGGATGCACGGAGGGCAAGTGAAAGCAGCGATGCGTCACTTCTCAGTGCGCCCTCCTTAACACATGATTGATGCATCATATTTACAATATGACGCATCATGTCGCAAGGAGTTACAGAGACGTCAGTATTTCTGTCGTATCTGTATGGCGCAAAAGTGACGCATTGCTGAAGTGTGTCAAAAAAGTGACGCAACTCTAGCAATGTGTCCTTTCACATGGGGCAAGCCCCATGTGAAAGGCCCTGCGTCAGTCTTACGCCTGCTGAGAGGCAGGCGCAAGATTTTGAAGCAACGGTGTCTTAGAAGTGGCGCAGTTAAATCTCATAGATTTCACTGCGTCACATCTACGACCTTTTCTTGCATCAATGCGCCCTCCTCGCATACATTATACCTGGCGCAGGTATAATGTGGCGCAGGGTTTTACAAAGTGACGCATCTACCTAGATGCGTCCCTTTGTAAATATGGCGCAACCAGACGCATTTTTTACGCCACTGGTGCGTCACAAAAAGTGACGCTCCGTCAGCGCAAAAGTGACGCAGAGCCCATAAATGAGGCCCTAAATTTACGACTTTCGGGTAGTCACAAAAGATATTTACAAGAAGTATCTTAACGTCAGCAAACGCGAGTGGGGTGATTCCACTCAGAGTGGGGAGAGTATACTCCTCACTCGGATTGTACTCTCTGCATCTGGAGTGGGACCTCCACACCCAAAGTGGAATTTCTGCACTCAGGGCATAGATTCCACTCCGACTATGGACGTAAATATTCTACTCATACATGCCTTTAGTGAGTACCAAAAGTTGTAAACTTAGACTTTTGGTCTACGTTTACCTTTGTGAATACCTAACATTAGTAAACTTACACAAAAGTGTAAGTTTACCTTTGTGGATCGGGCCCTCTCTGAGCACAATCATCAAAAAGAGTTAATAGAAGTTTTAAAATAGAGTCTCTTGCTAGGACCACATTGGCCGAATGGTTTCGGCTATTGAAGGCTCGCAAAGCTTGGTTCATTTTATACAACTGATCCCTAAACCTCTTGCATGCCAGCAAAATATTGAAGTAAAAACAAAGCAAGGAGTCTTCTGTCATATCTAGATTAGCTGGCTGAAATATACAGGAAAAGAACCAGGCACAAGAAGTTTATAAAATTTTAATTGCTCTTTTGACAAGACTGAATCAATATCTGCTGCCCTCTGGAATTCTGACCTACCCCAGTGGTTGAAATGGCTTTCTTACTAATTATAATGAACCCTTCTACTAAGGGGCACTCCTGCATGCCAAGGGCCAAATGTATCAATATTGGGAATAGCGATTACCTGATTGCAATATTCTAGGAAGCACAATCAGGTAATTGCTATTCCTAAGTGATAAAACTCATAGAGTTTCACTTACCAATTCTTAGTGGATCAATAATCAACCTACCTTATGATTATTAATGAGGTAGGTTGCAATTTGTCACCCATTACAAATCACTAAAATCACAAGGACGGTGGCCTGCTGGGGTCAGCAGACCGCCTTGTTTGTGATTGCTCTTAAATAAAGCAATCATTGATTTTAAATACACCCTGTTTTCCTTAAAGGAAAACAGGTTGCATTTAAAAACGAAAAATGAAATTTTCTTTTAATATTTTAGGAACAAACAGTGGCCCTAGTGACTACTGCCTGCTCTTAAAAAATGTTTTTATGAACATTCACAAAGAAGAAGTTGTCCCCTTTATGAATGGGTGACCACCTGCTTGAAGTAGGTAGTAAAATGCAAATGTTTGGCGACCGCATTTCCGTCACTAAACATTTTTACATACCACAGTGAATGGGTATTAGGAAGGGACGCCCTAAACACGCCCCTTCCTAATACTGAATCGGAATGTATTCACAATTCCAAACTGTGATTTGGTAACATGTATGCTAATAGGCATTTTGATTGTGGCAAACTGCCCAGTTCTGCAAATCGGGCCATTTGCAACCTGGAAAAATGCTTCATACATCCGGCCCAAGTTTCTTGCAATATTAATGTATTATATCCCTCTAAAAGGGATTTAAAGCTAGCTACATTTTTGCAAACAGTAAAACCTTTCACATTCTAAAGCCGGGGGCTCTCTCCTCCTATCCCTTTGCCTACGGGCATTTATTTGAGTGTTTGCAGTATAATTTTAAAAAACGTGTAACATATTTTAAATAGTGCATTTTTAGCTGCCTGCACTACGGACCTCTCGGTGCAAGATCTACGTTGCTCCGAGGCCCCCTGACATCTTTTCCTGACCGGTGCAGCCGATTTAGGTGCTGACGCCGGTAGGCTACGAGGGGCGCCATCTTGGGGGAAGGAATAGGGCTGCGGTCCAGTAGTTGGACGCTTCCCGCCCGCCCGACCAGGTATTTAACCACAGTGCTTTGAGTGAACTTAGATTTGCTTTTGTTCACCCCTGAGGTGGAAGCCGGGGGCTCTCTCCTCCTTTCCCTTTGCCTACGGGCATTTATTTGAGTGTTTGCAGTATAATTTTAAAAAATGTGTAACATATTTTAAATAGTGCATTTTTAGCTGCTTGCACTACGGACCTCTCGGTGCAAGATCTACGTTGCTTCGAGGCCCCCTGACATCTTTTCCTGACCGGTGCAGCCGATTTAGGTGCTGACACCGGCAGGCTACGAGAGGCGCCATCTTGGGGGAAGGAATAGGGCTGCGGTCCAGTAGTTGGACGCTTCCCGCCCGCCCGACCAGGTATTTAACCACGGTGCTTTTGGTGAACTTAGATTTGCTTTTGTTCACTCCTGAGACGGAAGCCGGGGGCTCTCTCCTCCTATCCCTTTGCCTACGGGCATTTATTTGAGTGTTTGCAGTATAATTTTAAAAAACGTGTAACATATTTTAAATAGTGCATTTTTAGATGCCTGCACTACGGACCTCTCGGTGCAAGATCTACGTTGCTCTGAGGCCCCCTGACATCTTTTCCTGACCGGTGCAGCCGATTTAGGTGCTGACGCCGGCAGGCTACGAGGGGCGCCATCTTGGGGGAAGGAATAGGGCTGCGGTCCAGTAGTTGGACGCTTCCCACCCGCCTCCCACTGGATAAAAGGATGACACCTCCCCGTCCGCGCAGCGGGCGCGCCGGCGGCGCGCCAAAAGCAAGCCTGTCTGCGCCCGTCCGCGGCTGACCGGCGCACGGGGCCACTACCCCTGCTCACTTTTCCATAAATGCTGGCCCCAAGACTCAAATCAGGTACACTAGAAGCGACTTACTTGCCCTCCGCCCCAATGTTGATAAAAACTGCCGCCATACTATGTTAATGGATATTACTATGCCACACTGTGTGTCCTGTGGTTACTCCATTGGGGGGGGGGGGAGATGAAGGGAGTCTGACAAATATGAAGTTGATGCTGTTAAACTGTAGATCCCTCAAAAAACACAAATTAGAGATCTATGATCTGATATTAGAGGACAATCTTGATGTACTCTTCTTAACGGAGACTTGGTTAGATGAGGCCTCTATCCCTGAAGCCCTGGAAGCCGTCCCTGCAGGATATAGCCTGCTTAGAATTGATAGAGAAAGGCAAATAGGTGGGAATTGGCAATGATTTATTGAAGTGAGCTATACTGCACCCTTGAAAAGACTACATTGCCCAATTGTGAAGGTGGTTTCTTCACGATAAAAGTTAACCCCAAAAACATTATTAATGGCCTCCTTTTATACCTGCCTCCAGGTAAGGCTTCACAGTTCTGCAATCTTTTGACAGAGCTGATAACTCAGTATACACTGCGGTATAAGAAATTTCTTGTATTAGGAGATCTGAATCTTCACTTTGAAAATCCTAATTGTAAGGTGGCACAGGATGTGGTAGATGCAATGAAATCTCCGTCACTTAAACTCCAATCTAGGGCCCGTCCCATCTATGTGGCCACCTTCTAGATCCCATATTTGCCAACTGGGAAGGAATTAAAACTGCCACGCCATTGCAAATTGTCTGGTCAGACCATTTCGCCATTCCGTTTGAAGTAGAAGTTGGCCCTCAGGACAGCAGTGTGATTAAAACTAGGCCTGGGAAACATAGAAACTGGAAGAAGTTTACACCAGAAAATTTCAAATCTGCCCTACTTAAAGATCCTCCTCCCCCCAGCGACACCCTGCTTAAGGCTTGGGATGACTATGAGAAATGGGTGTCTAGGGCTCTCGATACAGTAGCACCTTGGACATCCAAACCTCCCGTTAGGAAAAATAAAAGTGCCCCCTGGTTTTCTAAGGAACTTAGGGAAGCTAAAGCCAAGTGTAAAAACACTGAACGTCACTGGAGGAAAAATTATAATCCAGAGGATAAGCTGTACTATAAGAGGGAACTAAAAATCTATCATAAACTAGTTAGAGCAGCCAAAGGCGCTCATTTCAAAGGACGTATTGAATCGGCCAAAAATCCTACTAAAGAACTCTTTCTGATCTACAAGGAGCTCATAACTCCAACTAGACTTGAGGCCCAGGATATTTACACTAATGAAATATGCGATGACATCGCAGATTTTTTCATTAAAAAAGTGGATTCTATACATGCCACCTTCACAGGTAGCACGCCGACTAATGACTCAGCTGTGAGAAGTGTTTGTGCCACAAGGGCTTATCTGACTAAATTTACAGTTCCTGAGAGGACAGACCTGCTCAACATCATTAACGGCATTCAGTCCGGCTCCCCCCCTTGATGTGATTGCCCCCAATCGCTGCAAGGAAGTCATCGACTGTATGATTGAGCAATTTGAACATTTGATTACCCTATCTTTTCAGGAATGCCATGTGCCTGATGTATGGAAAATGGCACAAGTAATACCCCTGGAAAAAAAAGCTAATATACATATTTCCCAGCTACAAAAGCTCCGTCCTATCTCTCTCCTCCCCTTCTGCGGGAAGGTTGTGGAGAAGATAGTTAATAGCCAACTGATGAAATTTGTTGAGGAGAACTCTCTTCTCCATTCTACGCAGTCAGGGTTCAGAGCAGGCCACTCTACTGAGTCGGCGGCACTATTCTCCACAGAATGTTTGAGACAACTCGCAGATGAGGGGCAGACAGCAGTGTTGGTATTATTAGATCTCAGTGCAGCTTTTGACACCGTGCTGCACTCAACGCTGCTGTCTCGCCTCTCAGACCTGGGAGTGGATGGGCCAACCCTGAAATGGATAGCATCCTTTTTAGAAAACAGAAGTTTCCAGGTACACTGCCCTCCTCACAAATCATCTCTCCACAAACTGAGACATGGGGTTCCACAGGGCTCAAGTTTGAACCCCACGCTATTTAATCTTTATATGGAGCCGCTGGCCCACATTGTGGAAACTTTTGGTGTGGATATCGTCACATATGCTGACGATACCCAACTAATAATTAAAATCACCCACAATCAGGCAGAAGATGCCATCAATTTTTCCAACTGCATGCGTTCTGTGGCAGGGTGGATGCACAACAATTGCCTACGCCTCAATGGCGAGAAAACAGAAGTGTTGATAGTTGGTAAATCCCCCTCTGCCTGGTAGCAGGCTTGGTGGCCATCAGAACTGGGCGCGTTTCCCCACCCTGCAAACTCGGTTAAAAATTTAGGAATATGGCTAGATGCAGAGCTTTCTTTTAAGCAACAAATCAGCAAAATTACCGGTAAATGTTTCGTAATCCTAAAAACTCTCCGTAAAGTTTTAGATCTTCTCCCCATCAGTGCCAGGAAGACACTAATCCATGCCCTGGTTACTCCACACTTGGATTACGGCAATGCTCTTCTTTTAGGACTAAGCAGAAAATGCCTACATCAATTACAGTGTGTCCAAAATGCCGCGGCCCGCCTGGTATTAAACGTCCCTCGCAGGGCCTCTGGTAAAACAGCTCTACGAAAACTTCATTGGCTCCCTATTGAGGAGCGCATTAAGTTTAAAGCTCTTTGCTTTGCCCATCGCATTGCCCATGGTAAAGGGCCTAGCTATCTACGCAACCTTTTGACCATCCACCGCCCCACCAGGAACCTTAGATCCGCTGGAGCGATGCTGTTTCAGCTCCCTCGCGTACGTAAGACCAGGATGGGAGGTAGCTCCTTTCGCTTTCTTGCAAGTAAGCACTGGAACAATCTCCCGTTAGACTTACGCATGGAGCCCTCGGAAACCAGATTTAGACTCAAACTTAAAACTTTCCTTTTTCCAAAGCAATAATTGTTTCTGCAGCCCTGGACCCTTACGGGCCCCTGACCTCGGCCTCTTCGGGATACTGTAGCATTTCTTAGCGCGGGGACACACTGTCATTAGTGTAACCAGGCGCTCTATAAGTGTTTTTATTATTATTATTATTATTATTATTATTATTATTAAA